>NC_140169.1:62686006-62831006 GCF_963971535.1 Notolepis coatsorum
TAAGCTGGTGTGAACGTGTGAAATCAACTCGAGGCCCCTGCTATTGTTTTTATTGAAGACACCGTCTGAATGACTGTTAAACACAGATCAGTGTTGTATAATATATACATATTTTGTTGATGGTTGCAAGAAAAAAAGTATTGCTATTCATCGGATGAAGCCTAATCTTCAACGGTTACAAAACGTTAAACATGTCTACTGGATGGAACACGTCACTGTGTCCAGCTACAATTAAAATCACCTATTTGTACGAGATGAATATCAGTTAACTACCTTGGTTAAGAAGCTTGTACCATATTGTTTTTATTTAGTGGTGGGACTTGATAATTTTTTTTTATCAAATTCATTTGAGACTTTATAGTTAATCGAAATTAATCACATTTTAAACGCATATCAATATTTGATGCGAAAAGCCAAATTGTTCTATTCAAATGGATTTTGGTATACGAGTGAATCAATGAACATACTACATTATACGTTTAAGCAGCAAAAAGCTGTATTAGCTACTACACAGACCAACAGATCAATGCAATTTTAACAAAGTGCAGCAATTTTATGAATAATATATATATATATATATATATATATATATATATATATATATATATTAGTGCTGTCAGGCGATTAAAAAAATTCATCTAATTAATTACAGGATTTGTAATTAATTTATCTAATTAATCGCATTTTAATCGCATAACCATTTTATGCCTGATATTCTATATTCTATAATCATATTTCAAATTGCATGTGTCCGGATGGCAGAATTCAGTACTGTATCTACAAAACCTTCTGTTTAATCATCTTTCATCTATTTAATCTATCTATTTGCTTAGATTTTTCAGGTCTGGTCAATTTGAGCACAGTCAAAGATAAAAAAATTTTTTATTGATATTCTCATTTGGTTCATTACAATTTACTCAAGCCTAGTAACAGACACAGTATTTCTGACACTGGGAATACATTCCCTGAGATCCCTAGATGTCCCTAGAATCAGATACCAAGAACATGCAAATGGACCATATAAAAAAAAGTCTGTAAATGTGTATTCTACGTTCTTATGGAATGAATGAGATAAAAAAAAATTATAAAAAATAAAAAATAGTTTTTGTAATTAAGTTTGAGTTAATTTTCATAACGCGATAATTTGCTGTGTAATTAATTAATCTAATTAACGCGATAAACTGACAGCCCTAATATATATATATATATATATATATATATATATATATATATATATATATATATATATATATATATATATTATATATATATATATATATATAGCGCAAAGGACCTTTTGCAAACTCAAGGACTTTCGAGGTAAAAGTAAAACGCAGTACTTTCAAGTACATTCCAGAACAGTTGACCATTGGAAAAAAAAGTATTCTGTATGAACAAACCAGACTGAGAAAAAAATGTATTTGCCATTTATTATACTTTATACTTATAGCACATGCATGAGTCTGGTCTCCTTTTAAAGGTAACATTCTTACACAATAAAGAAAAATCATCATGCGATTAAATGCATAAATATTTTTTTACTTTTAATTCTTTCTGTAGTTAATTAATCGCAATTAATGCGATAAA
This sequence comes from Notolepis coatsorum, assembly GCF_963971535.1. NCBI lineage: Eukaryota > Metazoa > Chordata > Actinopteri > Aulopiformes > Paralepididae > Notolepis > Notolepis coatsorum. The sequence continues at coordinate 62,687,594 of NC_140169.1, forward strand.
GTCCCAGTTTTCATATATACTTATTTTTTGTATGTCTATGTATATATATATGTGGATATGTATATATGGGTTTAGTAGATGTATGTGTACCTATTCTGGTACAGTGTTATTTCCAGGGATGCAGTGGCGGTACCACAGGGTGCCACGCCTTCCTAGTAGTTCGCTGAGCAGAAGTACGCGCAATCGCGCACGGATGTGCACGCGCGCGCACACAAAAATGCGTTCACAATTTCCACTGGACTTGTCGCGCCGTGCGCCAAGTACCCAGCGGCCGGCACTTATCTATCACCTAGAGCAGGGGTCAGCAACCTTTTTGACATGGAGTGCCTGTTTGAAATATAGTTGTAACTAGTGTGCCTCAACAATATTCCATGCATCGTAATTTTTCCCCCTCATAATCAGGTATTTTTAATGAGAATTTTTACATTATTACATCATTATTGTTATTATTATTGTTATTATTAACAATATTATTATGATGGTTGTATCAACCCTAAATCTGAGTTGGGGGGGGGGATGCAATGCAGACAAACAGCTGCATACAGTGCGACTGTACTGTACGTGTGCTGTCATAGCTCCACCTACAGGCCTAATGGAGAACACCAGGAGAACACCAGGATGTGAATGGAGGGTGAATGTGAGGTATATTGTGTAAATAAGTTTTGATTGATCGCAAGACTACACTGTAAAAAAATAAAATAATAATAAGTTACCAGAACTTAAAAATATTGAGTTCAGTTACTGTGCATTAAGGTTTTCAGTTTTCAATCCATAATAAGTTAACAGAAAAATAAGTACACAACCACATTATTTCAACCTAATAAAACTATGTTTATTGTCATTGTTTTAAGAACACAAGTTGACTTGGTAATACTCACATTTTGACAAAAAAATGGCTTTTAACATGTGCAATGTTCAATGAAATAGAAAAATAAATAATAAAATTTGTTGATTAATCCCACTGGTCACAATGGTGACCGTAATAATGTTTTTGTTATAAGGCTCTGCAAATGTTACTGAATGATGTAGCAATGTATTTCCAGCTAAATAATAATAAATAATAATAAACAAATAAAGGGTCTCAATTAAATATGTGGTAGTAAAAACAACCTGTGGGAGGATTTCAACAAGATAAATGCGACAACAGTGCAAAATATTTCACTATAATATTTCAAAGCAAAAAAAGAATTATCGAATTCCTGTGCCTATGGAACTGCCCCTGCGTGCCTATGCAGGCACGCGTGCCTAGGGTTGCCTACCCCTGACCTAGACTTTGCATAATAATAGGATACCGAATACCGATAGCATAACAAAGAACAAGAAGAGCCAAACCAAAATACAAGCCTGTACCAATTGGTGGGGGTTTGCTTGAGCTGTGGAACCTCTCACTATGCATCCAAAGGCTACAATGTATCCAAAACAGCGCTGCTAGGATCCTGATGAGAGTGCGGAAATACCACCACATCACCCCCATCCTCAAGTCCCTTCACTGGCTCCCTGTCTCACTCAGGATTGAGTTCAAAGTCTCCCTGCTCACCCACAAATGCCTTTACGGAAAAAACGCCCCCCTATACCTCAAAGAACTCATCACCCCTCATTCCTCCTCTCGACATCTCCGCTCTGGCCAGGCAAACCTCCTCCAGCGCCCAAGGACAAATCTATGCACTATGGGAGATCGGGCTTTTTGCTCCTCCGCTCCCAGTCTGTGGAATGCTCTCCCTGACTACCTGAGAGCACCACAGACTGTGGATGTTTTTAAGAAAGGCCTCAAAACCCACCTTTTTAGTAGAGTCTTCTGTTGACCTTTTATCAAAAATTTTGCTCCACACATTTTATGTTCTTTTACCAATTTATTTTATCAGTTTTATTATTCTATGTTTCTCTGCTATTTTATGTTTTAGTCTTGCCTATTTTTATATTCTTTCTTTCCTTTATTCTCGTTAGCTTTTAAGTCCCTTTAACTGTAGCGCTCTGAGAGTTGCCCCGCAACTGTAAAGCGCATTACAAATGAAATCTATTATTATTATTATTATTATTATTATTATTATTATTATTATTATTATTATTATTATTATTATTATTATTATTATTATTATTATTATTATTATTATTATTATTATTATTATTATTATTATTATTATTATTATTATTATTATTATTATTATTATTATTATTATTATTATTATTATTATTATTATTATTATTATTATTATTATTATTATTATTATTATTATTATTATTATTATTATTATTATTATTATTATTATTATTATTATTATTATTATTATTATTATTATTATTATTATTATTATTATTATTATTATTATTATTATTATTATTATTATTATTATTATTATTATTATTATTATTATTATTATTATTATTATTATTATTATTATTATTATTATTATTATGTGACAATGGTCCCGACTGGAAGGATCAAGGATGAGGCATTAAGTTGTGCTTCAGAAGGAAACTGTCCTTCTGTAAACTAAGTTACATTGTTAATTTAGTTTGTATTTACTTGTCTAGTTTAAGTTCATTCAATTAAAGAAATTGTAACTACAATTACATTTAAAACATTGTTTGTGAACATCACGAGCGGGGTGGGGAAACTGTTTGAGGCGAACTATACACAGATAAATCAGAACATCAAGAGAGACTTGGAGAGATGGACAGTAATGCCCTTGGACTTCAATTCAAGAATAGAGGTCATTAAAATGAACATACTAGCAAGGTTATTGTACCTGTTCCAATCACTACCGATACAAATACCACAGAATCAATTCAGGGAGTGGGACAGACTGATATCGAGGTTCATATGGGCGGGGAGAAGACCACGGGTCAGATATAAAACACTACAACTACCAAAGGAAGAGGGAGGGATGGCAGTACCCAGCCTACAAGATTATTATTATGCAGCGCAACTGAGAGCAGTGACGTGCTGGTGTAACGACAAATATGAGGCAAGATGGAAAGACATTGAAAAAGAAGGGGAGGGATACAAGGTACAAGCTCTGGTGGGAGATAGGGAACTGTTCAAAGAAAAAGAGGGACTGTTAGATCCTATCACCAAATGCACCTTGACCATATGGAACAGGGTAGTAAAAACACACAAATTAGAGAAGCAGTCAGGGGTTCTGAGATGGATAGCACATGACAAGAGATTCAAACCAGGGAGGCTGGACCATGGATTCAGGAGGTGGGAGAGGGGGGGGGGGGGGGGCAACAGCGATATGCAAAATGATAGAGAAGGGGGAAATGCAAACACTACAAAAATTAAAGGAGAACTTTGGACTAGAAAACAGGGACCACTTCAGATATCTACAGATTCGACATTATTATAATAAAGAAATAAGAGGGGACAAGGAAGAAGAACAGAATGGAATAATTAGTGTTACGAAGGATCAGATTAAACCGAATATATATATTTATTTATTGATATATATTGAATAGTATTTGTATATCGTTTGATATCCCTTGTATATTCCCTGTACATATACACGGAATATCCCTTTAGCCTACTATAGCCCATAATAGTTCATTCTCTTATTGGACAAAAGGACCGGGCGCCAGGGACCAGCCCTGACGTCAAGTTCAAAGGTACCGACGAGACATGTCCGTACTAGCCCCGGCTCCGCTCAAGGATACGGCTACCGAAATGAGAGTGGCACTATTTGTTCACCGTGCATATAAATATGGCGCAAGTAAATGTAGAAATCCCTTAGTCCTTTACCCTTCTACCCAACTAAGTAACAGAACGTGAAGCCTCACCCACGATACCGCGTGCGGTGTAGTATGGCCTGTTTGGCCTTAGAATAGCATCGAGACCTCGTGCGAATTAATAGCTGAATTGTCAGAGTTTGGCACTGTACCGTCGAGTGCGACGTATTTCTATTAAGTAATAATAGTCTATCGTGTATGGTGCATCGTGCGGTTAGAGTTCTAAAGTGACCAGCATCTCCAACGCTTCCTCGTGTTATCTAGAGTCTTAACCAGGCTGGGCCGACCACATGGCGCCTTCATCCGAGGAGATCTAGACGAGGACCGAGGGACATGTACACTGGATTACCTACCCGACGACTGCTGAGCCCTATGCGGCTGGAATATATTTGCTTTGGTACTGTGATTTGTGGAGCGGATAATCGCCGACGCCTGTGAGTGTTGGATTTACCCCGAGAGGAGTCAAGTTGAGTCGGCGCTCAGAGAGACTGAGGTCGCCTAGCTTCTTCTTCATTGTGGAGCTACAGCCTACAAGAGAACCAAGGTGTATTCATCTGCGGATCAAGAGTCTACTGCACTGTCTTCTGTACTTGAAGTCTCCCTAGATATCGTTGACCAGACGGTCTACTACCGACGGCTCTCCTACCCCCCCTACCGGCCTACAACCGGGAGGACCCCTTCCAGAATATCCTGCTATATCATTAAGAGTACCATAGATCTAATTCCCTAAGAGCCAGGTTGTATACTTGCTTCCTGCGTAACCAGAGATTGGACATTCAGTGTTGATTTGCCTACGAGTACTCATTTGCCTTACAAGTGCATTCAAATCATAAATGTAATAGTAACTATCATATGTACCTTTTGCTATATATTAAATATTTGATTATTACCTTTGTGTGGAACCGATTTCATTGTGGGAAAGTGTTCATCATATTTAGATATCGTGTACTGTATGGCCAGTAGTTAAAGTACATAAAGCGGTAGTGGTTTAATGATACCATACTTATCAATACAGTCAGGGAATTGTACCCCTCAGTTACAATTGGTCCATCGAGCCGGAGGGTAATTAGTGTAATATTAATATAGTGGTATTAATATTGAAATGGCCTATGATGAACACTCCACGAAACGGTCCTCCTAAAGTAGAACGCCCGCAGCGTAGACGACAGCCACCTCAGTACTTAGAGGATTACGCTGCCAGTATACTACCTAGCCTTCTACAAACGGTAAACGCGGTAAAAGTAGAAAGTAAAATTATGTCCGACCCTATCAACCAGGATACCCCGACCACAGAGGCCCTAGTGGGTTCTAATGTAACTGACCAAGCTCACGGTGGGGACCAGGAGGGAACTGACACGACTTTACCCCCCGCCAAGACCGAAGAAGTAGTCCCTGAAGAGCTCCGGGAGGAAGACAACCCTCCAGAGATGGAACTCTGCACGGAACAAGATGAGGAGAGCGCCGAGGAGATAGAGCTCCAGGACTCCCCGCAGGGGAACGCATCCCCAACGGGTACTGCCAGGAGCGGATCACCTCAACCTGCGTCTTCCCCCAGCGAGGCGGAGAGGATGCTGGCACAGGCGTTCCTCGCCAGCCTAGCAGCCTCTACGGAGCGCGATCGACTCCAAGCACAGACGCTTAGCGAGCGCGAACATTCTACCATTGAAAGAGAACGCCTCCAAGCGCAGCAACGGAGCGAAGAAGAGCGCATACGTCTGGAGCTGAGACGCCTTCAGACGGAAGAGAATATGGCAAGAGACCGGGCCGACACCCAGCGTGCCGCTGCCGGTGCCCAAAGAGAAGCAGATCTCACCAAGCGCGAAGCCGAGCGCGACAGACTACAAGCCGAGCGCGACAGACTACAAGCGCAGCTAATGGAGCAGCTGATCACCAGGGCAACACCCCCTCCCTCCACAAGGGGTTCCAGGGCCTCGTCAAGACACGGGTCAAGGGCACCCTCCCCTAACCGATTAAGCGACCCTGAGCCCGACCACCAGAGAGAGTCTATACCCCCCTCCGAACTCCTTCCCCGACTGGTCCCAGTGAGACCCAGCTACAAGGAAGGAACGGCGGACACCGCGGAGAGGCTAAATAGACGACTACAGGATCTAGAAGACCTGGCAGAGGAAGAAGAGGGAGAAGAGGAGAGTCAAGCCCGACAACAGCACCGTACTCCACAGGACCAGGAGGTCCAGTACAGCCCAGGCTATACCCCCGCGGCTCTGCTCTACAGACCCCCGAATCTATTCACGGGTGAGCATGACGCACGACCAGTCCCGAGGAATAGTACCTGGACCAGCGGGCCATGGTACCCTGCCAGTACCAGCCCACCGAGAGGCATAAGAGGAGACTCGCCCAGGAGGCCTCTCTTCCAACGCTCACCGATGTGCCAGCCATCCACGGCGTCATACATTGGCACACCGACGTTTCCAGACTTCACCCATGAGAACCGAGCACAGTACACGGAGCTACGGATGTGCTTAGAGACAATGATGGTGGATGTAGCTGATGAACGCCACAAGTATGCTATCCTATTGAAGCACCTGAAAGTGCCCAGAGCGCACAACATAGCGCTGGCCTATGCCACCTCTACTACCCCATACACAGCGGCTCTAGCAGCACTAGACCAAAGATACGGACGTATATGGGATTACGTAATACAAGAGATAAGGCATATTGACCGCCTACCCCCAGCAACAGACAATCGCTCACTAGACGACCTGTCTATCAAAGTACAATCCCTGGTAGGGATGCTGGGGGCGCAACGAGAAAAGGGTATGGACGAACTATACGCAAACTCGAACGTCGAGAGGATTTTAGAGAAGCTGCCGCCCGCCCGACAGGAGCGCTTCAGGCGGCAAAGAGACCACCGTGATCCTAACGGTCCCGAGCCATCCCTCCTAGACCTAGCCGACTTCCTGGCGAGAGAAGTCAGCAGCCTACGGCTGGATACGTTTGTGCGGAGCACACCAAGCTCCAGAGAGGGACCTAGGAGAGCAAACGATGGCCGAAGATCGGTGACTGTCATGCACCAATCAGAATCAGTACCGAGCAGCAAGAACCACAGTACCCCCTCCAAAGAGAAGTGGAAGATGGTGTGCCCGTACTGCGAAAAGGAACACTGGTTGTCACAATGTGACCTGTTCAAGAAGATGACCGCTGAAGAAGTGAGTCACTGGATAAAGTCCAACAGGCGCTGTTACCGATGTGCGCGCAGTCACATGGCAGCCGAGTGCCGCCTCAAGAAGAGGTGTAGTCGGTGTGACGGAGCCCACCTAGATGTCCTACACGACAGTAACAGAAGAAAGCCTGCACCATCCAGCAGCACAAAGGCAAGTGTTATGTACATTGACCCCGCTAGCAGCAGCGGCGCCCAGGTGCTCTTAAAGGTGGTCCGCGTAACACTGAGTTACCAAGATAAGGTCATGGACACTTACGCCGTCCTTGATGACGGGTCAGAGAAGACCCTTCTCCTCGCGTCCGCTGCGGCCCAGCTGGGGCTGCGGGGGAGCGAGAACCAGATGACGATTCGGACAATAAGAAGAGATCTAAAGACGATAAAGGGCGAGAATGTCTCCTTCACTATCGCAGCAAGCGGGCAGCCCGAGAGACGGTATAGGATTACTAATGCTTTCACCAGCCAAGAAATAGGACTATCGCAGTACACCTACCCCATCGCCAAGCTGATGGATAAATATGTGCACCTGCGTCAACTCCCTATCCCGCTCATAGACGGTGCCACCCCGACCCTGCTGATAGGCTCCGACCATGCAGACCTCATAGTCCCGATAGACCGGGTCCATACAGGACCCAGAGGTTGTCCTGCAGCAGTCGAGACCCGCCTAGGATGGACATTACAAGGCCCCCTCGCCAAGTCTCTTAACCGAACAGCAGCCACTAGCTGCCTCCACTCCAGAGCGACAGAAGGAGACACCACACTCCTGCAGCATGTCGAGAGGCTATGGACACTAGAGACAATGCCCTTTAAGAACGAAAAGAAAGACATTCGTTCTAAGGAAGATATTTACGCCATAGCCCTCCTCGAGCAAGGGACAAAGAGAGTCACAGTCAACGGAGTGATGAGATACGCAACTCCACTCCTGAGGCGAGAGGGAATGCCCACCTTTCACGCCGCAAAAGAGGCGACGGAGCGGTATCTATTGAACACAGAGCGGCGCCTAGCAAAAGACCCCGCTCAAGAGGCTGTGTACCGCGCTGAGATTAACAAGCTAATCACAGCGGGACACATAAAGAAAATTGACATTGAAGAGGCCGATCAGACGACCGAATCATGGTACGTGCCGCACCACAAGGTCCACCACAACGGCAAGGATCGTATTGTGTTTAACTGCAGCTACCAGATCGGATCGCAAAATCTGAATAAAGAGATCCTGGCCGGCCCAACACTCGGCCCCTCTCTACTAGGCGTGCTACTACGTTTCCGCCAGGACAAGGTGGCTATCAGCGGAGACACCAAAGGGATGTTCCTGCAGGTGAGACTAGTGGAGGAGGACAAGCCCCTGCTGCGGTTCCTATGGAGAGAGAGGATCGGAGATGAGCACCCAGCCATCTATCAATGGGAAGTCCTCCCTTTCGGAACCACATGCAGCCCATGCTGTGCTACGTTTGCACTACAAAAACACGTCGCAGAGGACCCAGCAGCAGATGAAGAGGTCCGACAAAGTGTGACAAATAGTTTCTACGTGGACAACTGTTTACAAAGCGTCTCGACGCCAGAAGAAGCCGAGGCCCTTCTACTCAAGCTCCGCGCCTCCCTGATCAAAGGCGGCTTTGATCTCAGGCAGTGGGCCAGCAGCGACCCGCAAGTATTGCGCAGCCTCTCCCCCGAGGACAAGGCAGCGAGCAGCGACACCTGGATGGCGACCATCCCAGGAGAAGCCCAAGAAATGACACTAGGACTAGTCTGGCGCTTCAAAACAGACTCGCTCCATTATAGACACAAACCCCTGACCAAGGAGCAGGGAAGGTCGACGGCAATACCGACCACCAGACGGAGTGTATACAGAACACTCGCCAGACAATATGACCCGTTGGGATGTATTCTACCTTACACCACCAGGGCAAAGATGATTGTAAGAGCGCTATGGGACAAGGACCAGGGCTGGGACGATCCCATACCCGAACACCTTGCATCCACATGGAGAGAGTGGGAGACGGAACTCTGCTCACTCCCAGGTGTTAATATACGCCGCAGCTACTTCCCACCCACAGTGAGGCCAGAGACATGCAAGATCGACCTGCACGTATTCAGCGACGCCTCCGAAGTAGCCTACGGTTCGGTGGCCTACTTGCGTGCCCGAGAGGAGGGAGGAGAAATACATACTGCTTTCATCCTGGCTCGCTCAAGAATAGCCCCACGAAAGCAACAATCTATCCCACGTCTAGAGCTCTGCGCAGCCCTAGCAGGAGCGCAGCTCGCCACGTTAATCCAACGTGAACTCACCATCCCGGTGCAAAGAACAATCTTGTGGTCAGACTCCACGACCGTACTCACATGGATCCGGTCTGATTCGTGCAGATACAAGGTCTTCGTGGGAGTCAGAGTCACCGAGATTCAAGAGTTAACAGAAGTAGCGAGCTGGAGGTATGTGGACACCAAACACAACCCAGCTGACGTCATCACCCGGGGAATGTCCCTGGATGACCTCACCCGTCACAACCTCTACAGTGACGGGCCAGAGTTCCTCAAGCTCCCGGAAGAAGAGTGGCCTACACCCACCCCACGGGAGGCGAGTAAAGAGGAGGCCGAAAACAAGAAACCTATGTTCTGTGGATTGAACACACTCGTCTCCACAGACCCCGACATAGATGATTGCCTCACCCTACAGAGTGCGCAGCTAAAGACATTTCTGTGGCACCACCCAGAGGTTCAGCCCACAACTGACATTTCAGCAGCTGACTACGAAGAAGCAGAACTTCTTCTACTACAACGAGCCCAGAGAGACTCGTTCCCAGATGAGCTAGCCTGTCTACAGGGAGCAAAGCCAGTCCCATCAGACAGCAGACTGCTCCACCTAGCCCCCGAGAGCGACGCCCATAATCTCATCAGAGTGGGTGGTCGTCTGCGGAGAGCCCCAGACTTACCGGATGACGTCAAGTACCCGATAGTCTTGAACAGCCGACACAAGGTCACAGAGCTGATCATAAAGAAATACGACGAGGATGTGCACCACGCAGGGGCAGAGAGAGTCTTCGCGGAGATCAGACGTCGTTATTGGATACTGCAAGGGAGAGAAGCAGTGCGGCGCTTCCAGCGAACCTGTCTAGACTGTCGTAAGTGGCGAGCCCAGCCCAGTATACCCCGGATGGCTGACCTACCTCCCTGTCGCCTCCGACTCGGCGACAAGCCTTTTCACTCCACCGGTATGGACTGTTTCGGCCCGCTGTATATAAAGAAAGGAAGAGGAACCGAGAAGCGGTGGGGTATTGTATTCAAATGCATGACCACCAGAGCGATACATATCGAACTCCTTCCAACCATGAGCACAGACTCATTCCTTATGGCCTTCCAAAGATTCACATCACGGAAAGGAAAACCGTCTACATTATTGTCTGATCACGGGACAAACTTCAAAGGCGGAGAAAGAGAGCTGAGAGAGAGCTTCCAAGCTATGGGCCCAGAACTTAAGACCCACCTCGCTCCATCCCAGATTGACTTCCAGTTTAATCCCCCGAACGCACCTCACTTTGGTGGAACTTGGGAACGAGAAGTATGTTCCATAAAGACAGCCCTGTACGCCGTGCTTGGGGCCCAGACCGTAGCAGAAGAAGTCTTAATGACAGTCCTCACAGAGATCGAGGGAGTATTGAACTCAAAGCCCCTCGGTTACGTCTCAAGTGATGTAGCAGATGTCGACCCAGTCACCCCCAACACACTCTTGATGGGGCGGCTGGACCCCGCGCTACCCCAGACAATGTACAGGCCTGAAGAAGCGAACGGCCGAAGAATGTGGAGGTACAGTCAAGTACTGGCTGACAAGTTTTGGAACAGCTTCCTACTCCACTACCTACCGTCTCTACAGACCCGCCAGAAATGGGTGAAAGAGAGAGACAATTTGACAGAAGGAACAGTCGTCATGATTATCGACCAGTCACTACCCCGAGCTATGTGGCCGGCCGGCCGCGTAAGCAAAGTGATCACCGGTGCCGATGGAAAGGTCCGAGCAGCGGAAGTGCTCGTCCAAGGGCGGACCTACACCCGACCCGTGGCAAGGCTAATAGAACTGCCAAGGCTCCCTGATACTATCGATGACGACCATGACCCCATGACTTTGTGAACTGACTGACCCTCACAGCGGATATTGAGTAGTGGACAGTGCGGTTAATCTGTCTCTGCTTAGCTAATTAGGTGGGACTAATTAGGGTGCGGCTGTTACGAAGGATCAGATTAAACCGAATATATATATTTATTTATTGATATATATTGAATAGTATTTGTATATCGTTTGATATCCCTTGTATATTCCCTGTACATATACACGGAATATCCCTTTAGCCTACTATAGCCCATAATAGTTCATTCTCTTATTGGACAAAAGGACCGGGCGCCAGGGACCAGCCCCTGACGTCAAGTTCAAAGGTACAGACGAGACATGTCCGTACTAGCCCCGGCTCCGCTCAAGGATACGGCTACCGAAATGAGAGTGGCACTATTTGTTCACCGTGCATATAAATATGGCGCAAGTAAATGTATAAATCCCTTAGTCCTTTACCCTTCTACCCAACTAAGTAACAGAACGTGAAGCCTCACCCACGATACCGCGTGCGGTGTAGTATGGCCTGTTTGGCCTTAGAATAGCATCGAGACCTCGTGCGAATTAATAGCTGAATTGTCAGAGTTTGGCACTGTACCGTCGAGTGCGACGTATTTCTATTAAGTAATAATAGTCTATCGTGTATGGTGCATCGTGCGGTTAGAGTTCTAAAGTGACCAGCATCTCCAACGCTTCCTCGTGTTATCTAGAGTCTTAACCAGGCTGGGCCGACCACATGGCGCCTTCATCCGAGGAGATCTAGACGAGGACCGAGGGACATGTACACTGGATTACCTACCCGACGACTGCTGAGCCCTATGCGGCTGGAATATATTTGCTTTGGTACTGTGATTTGTGGAGCGGATAATCGCAGACGCCTGTGAGTGTTGGATTTACCCCGAGAAGAGTCAAGTTTAGTCGGCGCTCAGAGAGACTGAGGTCGCCTAGCTTCTTCTTCATTGTGGAGCTACAGCCTACAAGAGAACCAAGGTGTATTCATCTGCGGATCAAGAGTCTACTGCACTGTCTTCTGTACTTGAAGTCTCCCTAGATATCGTTGACCAGACGGTCTACTACCGACGGCTCTCCTACCCCCCCTACCGGCCTACAACCGGGAGGACCCCTTCCAGAATATCCTGCTATATCATTAAGAGTACCATAGATCTAATTCCCTAAGAGCCAGGTTGTATACTTGCTTCCTGCGTAACCAGAGATTGGACATTCAGTGTTGATTTGCCTACGAGTACTCATTTGCCTTACAAGTGCATTCAAATCATAAATGTAATAGTAACTATCATATGTACCTTTTGCTATATATTAAATATTTGATTATTACCTTTGTGTGGAACCGATTTCATTGTGGGAAAGTGTTCATCATATTTAGATATCGTGTACTGTATGGCCAGTAGTTAAAGTACATAAAGCGGTAGTGGTTTAATGATACCATACTTATCAATACAGTCAGGGAATTGTACCCCTCAGTTACAATTAGGATGATAGTAAGGGCATACGAAGGAGGGAAAGGAAGGGTAATATCAGCACTGTACCGGGCTATAATGACCAGCAAGGGACACACGACCGATTATATAAGGGAGAAATGGGAGAGAGAACTAGAGATAGGAATAACAGGGAAGGAATGGGGGAACATATGCGAGGTGCAACATTCAACAACAGGATTGAGGATATGGAAAGAGTTTGGATGGAAAAACATAATCAGATTCTTTATAACCCCAGAGCTGAAGGGAAAATATGCACCAACACAAAGAGCATGCTGGAGGATGTGTGGGAAGGAGGGGGCAAATCACACACACATATTCTGGGGATGTCAGAAGCTGGAGGGGTATTGGGAGGAGATAGGGGAGGCAATGATCAGAATATTAGGATACGGGTTACCACAAACAGGACTGGTGCTTTACTTAGGAGACCTGACACACAAGGGAATACAAGGGGGGGACAAATATTTAATAAAGATAATGTTGATAGCGGCCAGAAAAGCAATAACAAGACTGTGGTACAAAGAAGACCCACCGACAATAGCACAATGGGTAGGAATAGTGGAGGAGATACAGGATATGGAGAGGATAACACACATGCTGAGGTTACAGGAAGAGAAATTTGGAGAAAGATGGGGAAAGTGGGAGGATTACAAGGGGAACGAAAATGACATCACAGAGGAAGAACCAAATGCATCACAAGAGGGCGAAGGGTAAAGGAGGAAAGAGGTTCAAGGAGGGTCTCTGAACCCATGTCACACACTTTTGACTTAGTTAGCATTTTCTGATTTTATTTTTTATTTTTTTGGGTATTACAATTGTATTATATTTTTTGTACTTTATTATTTATGTCTGTTTAACAATGTTGTATTATGGGTTCCATTTTTGTGTAAGTGTTGTTTGTCTATAAATGTTAATAAAAATGTAAGTTTAAAACATTGTTTGTTTTTCAACCATATCTGTTGACAATATAATTTCTTTATATATTGAACCTTTTTCAGCTTCTCTATTTCAAGGCAATATTTACAAAAACTAAACTAAAACTAGTAATTTCCTACAAACATGTTTCCTACTATTTATTCTGCATAATAATCATCTGTTCTGTATGCAAGCGCGCGCGCGTGCACGCTAGCACGAGGCGTGCGGGCAGTTCCCATATTACGACTGCACCACTGGTTATTTCATATGTAAATGTGAACAACTGAAGCCCAATCTCAAGGTGTTATTGTTTTACAATATACTGGTGTGTGGTGTTTAAAATGTCCTGGTGAAATGATCTGTTTAATGGCAATAAAGTAAAAAGTAAACACTTAACTGGTCGAAGGCACTTTACAAATACCATTTGTTAATGCACATTTAGTTATTTTGGTTGGTAACATACTGTGGTAGGGGCTACTGAACACAACTCATTTCCAGTGTAGAAAACCTAATGATTGAATAATAATTGAAGTCTATCGGTTTTGAGAATACATTTAAACCGTCACCAAGTCTAAAGGATTATACAAAGATATTCATGTTACACTACATCCATTAAAACAGTAATCGGGTCTATGAATAGATTACACAAATATATTCATGTTACACTACATTCACACACAGATTAATAGCAGCAACACTTTAATCACACAGTTTAAAATACTCTCTGTCTTAATCTTCAGTAGAAGATTCCTGTTATTTCCCCTACACACTTCCCATATCTTTCCACCTCTTGTCTCAACCGCTAAGGCTTCTAACAGGATACCAGCCCTCTTACATTTCGAATCCCTCTCCAAAGTTACATTGAAACATTACTAATCCCTCTCCAAAATTACATTGAAACATTTTTAATCCCTCTCCAAAATTACATTGAAACATTTCTAATCACTCTCCAAAGTGACATTGAAACATTTCTAATACCTCTCCAAAATTACATTGAAACATTTCTAATACCTGTCCAAAATTACATTGCAACATTACTAATCCCTATCCAAGGTAACATTGAAACATTACTAATCCCTCTCCAAAGTTACATTGAAACATTACTAATACCTCTCTAAAGTGACATTGAAACATTACTAATCCCTCTCCAAAATTACATTGAAACATTTATAATCCCTCTCCAAAATTATATTGAAACATTTCTAATCCCTCTCCAAAATTACATTGAAACATTACTAATCCCTCTCCAAGGTAACATTGAAACATGACTAACCCCTCTCCAAAGTGACATTGAAGCATTTCTAATACCTCTCCAAAGTTACATTGAAACATTACTAATACCTCTCCAAGGTAACATTGAAACATTACTAATCCCTCTCCAAAGTGACATTGAAGCATTTCTAATCCCTCTCCAAAGTGACATTGAAACATTACTAATACCTCTCCAAGGTAACATTGAAACATTACTAATCCCTCTCCAAAGTGACATTGAAACATTACTAATACCTCTCCAAGGTAACATTGAAACATTACTAATACCTCTCCAAAGTTACATTGAAACATTACTAATCCCTCTCCAAAGTGACATTGAAACATTACTAATACCTCTCCAAAGTGACATTGAAACATTTCTAATACCTCTCCAAAGTGACATTGAAACATTTCTAATATCTCTCCAAAATTACATTGAAACATTACTAATCCCTATCCAAAGTTGCATTGAAACATTACTAATCCCTCTCCAAAGTGGCATTGAAACATTACTAATCCCTTTCCAAAGTTGCATTGAAACATTACTAATCCCTCTCCAAAGTGGCATTGAAACATTACTAATCCCTTTCCAAAGTTATATTGAAACATTACTAATCCCTCTTCAAAGTGACATTGAAACATTACTAATACCTCTCCAAAGTGACATTGAAACATTTCTAATACCTCTCCAAAGTGACATTGAAACATTTCTAATATCTCTCCAAAATTACATTGAAACATTACTAATACCTCTCCAAGGTAACATTGAAACATTACTAATCCCTCTCCAAAGTGACATTGAAACATTACTAATACCTCTCCAAGGTAACATTGAAACATTACTAATACCTCTCCAAAGTTACATTGAAACATTACTAATCCCTCTCCAAAGTGACATTGAAACATTACTAATACCTCTCCAAAGTGACATTGAAACATTACTAATCCCTCTCCAAAGTGACATTGAAACATTACTAATACCTCTCCAAGGTAACATTGAAACATTACTAATACCTCTCCAAAGTTACATTGAAACATTACTAATCCCTCTCCAAAGTGACATTGAAACATTACTAATACCTCTCCAAAGTGACATTGAAACATTTCTAATACCTCTCCAAAGTGACATTGAAACATTTCTAATATCTCTCCAAAATTACATTGAAACATTACTAATCCCTATCCAAAGTTGCATTGAAACATTACTAATCCCTCTCCAAAGTGGCATTGAAACATTACTAATCCCTTTCCAAAGTTGCATTGAAACATTACTAATCCCTCTCCAAAGTGGCATTGAAACATTACTAATCCCTTTCCAAAGTTATATTGAAACATTACTAATCCCTCTTCAAAGTGACATTGAAACATTACTAATACCTCTCCAAAGTGACATTGAAACATTTCTAATACCTCTCCAAAGTGACATTGAAACATTTCTAATATCTCTCCAAAATTACATTGAAACATTACTAATCCCTATCCAAAGTTGCATTGAAACATTACTAATCCCTCTCCAATATAAATAACTAAATACTTAAACGTCTGCTGTGCACTGACCTTCCATGCCTTCTAGCCACAGAGCCCCAGGTGAGCCTCTTCCTTCTTATTTCAGCCAATTTAACCCTCCCTGCCTCGTCTGCCCAACCTCATCTGTCACGCCAAGATTCACTCAGTTGCACACCAACATGACACAGGCATTGGACACAAGGGGAATTGAAGTGTATAGCCATTATTGGCATTTTGGCATTAACCACTATGGCATTTTGGCATTAAGCACAAAGGTGTTTTGGCATTAAAGGAAAACTCCAACATTTTGGGAAATTATCTTATTTGCCATCTACCCTGGAGTTAGACAAGAATATGCATACCTTTTTCTTCTCTGTGCATGCAGTAGGAGTAGGAAGACGTTGGGAACTAGGCTAATGGAGGAACCTACTTCCAGTGACTGACACTAAGCTAGGCTAATGGTGCGCGTCTTCCTACTCCTACTGCATGCACAGAGAAGAAAAAGGTATGTATCTTAACACTCCAACATTTTGGGAACCCTGGAGTTAGACAAGAATATGCATACCTTTTTCTTCTCTGTACATGCAGTAGGAGTAGGAAGACGTTGGGAACTAGGCTAATGGAGGAACCTACTTCCAGTGACTGACGCTAAGCTATAGGCTAACGGTGCGCGTCTTCCTACTCCTACTGCATGCACAGAGAAGAAAAAAGGTATGTATCTTCTTGTCTAACTCCAGGGTAGATGGCAAATAAGCTAATTTCCCAAAATGTTGGAGTTTTCCTTTAAGCACTGTGGTGTTTTGCCATTGATCATTATGGCGTGTTGGCATTAAGCACTGTGGTGTTTTGGCATTATTGCATTTTGGAATTGAGCATAATGACATTAACCATTATAACAAGACAAAGAAGGACGATGAGAAAACTGTATACGATGTAAATTATTCCCATACAAATTGTAACTGATAAAATGAACAAATAAAACAAAAAACAAAACCCAAAAAAGATCCACCCATAACCAACCAACACACCTACTTCTTAGTCAAGCTTCTCCTCAGTCTCTGTCAGTCCTCCTCCTCCTCCTCCTCCTCCTCCTCCTCCTCCTCCTCCTCCTATTCCTCCTCCTCCTCCTCCTCGTCCTCCTCGTCGTCGTCCTCCTCCTCCTCCTCCTTCCCTTCCTCCTCCTCTTCCTCTTCCTCCTCTTCCTCCTTCCTCAGTCTCTGTCTCCCCTTCTGCCCCGCTTCCATTGTTCTCTCTCATCCTTTGTTTCAGCAATAAGAAGAGAAATCACTGATGTCTGCTGCTCTTGACTTCTAAGTAGTGGCCACTGGCATCTCAACACGACTACAGGACAACATGAGTCATCATTATTATCATGATTCTGGCTATTATGGCATTGGCCACCATTATAGCAATCGTCAATATGGTATCCCTTTCACTGCCACACTACAGAAGGTTAACCCTTTGCTATCACACTAATTAACCGCCGGTAGTAGTGTGATAGCAAAGGGTTAACCTTCTGTAGTGTGGTAGTGAAAGGGTTACCCTGCTGTTGTGTGGCAGTGAAAGGGTTAACCTTCTGTGTATTGTCGCAGTGAAAGGGTTAACCTTCTGTAGTGCGGCAGTGAAAGGGGTATTAAGCATCGTGGCATTCAGTATTATGGGATTGGGCATAATGGCATTATTAGACTTTATGCATTCAGGCACATTAAAGGTCCCCTATTGCACTCAAGACTCCACCGGCGACCCAACAATTGCACGTGTGTGTGTTCCTGTGTGTGTGTGCCGCCCATCGCATGTGTGTCACTGCATGCCAAATTAAGACTTCTCCAAAGTCCTGCATTATTATTATTATTATTATTATTATTATTATTATTATTATTATTATTATTATTATTATTATTATTATTATTATTATTATTATTATTATTATTATTATTATTATTATTAGTGTTGCATTGTTTTTTACACAAGAACCTATTGAAACAAGCCATTCAAAATTGCAGCCAACATCTACATCTTTATAATGACTGACGAATAACTGTTAAGCTCATTTGCACGTACCAGCCCCCCCTACAAACACCCAGGTGAGACTGACCCAGGTGAGACAGAGAGAGAGATGACCCAGGTGAGAGAGAGAGAGAGATGACCCAGGTGAGAGAGAGAGAGAGAGATGACCAGGTGAGACAGAGATAGAGAGATGACCCGATGAGAGGCTCCTAGCAAGCAGGGTGTGATACTGGTGTGAAAACCATGTATTTATTCAATGCAAGACAGTCTATTATAGACCAGCAGAAGGGGGGGATAAATCATATCCCCAATGACAATACAAAGTAACTACCAAAATGAATGAGGTAGGTACGTGAAAAGCATCCCACCCTGTGGCAAATCTTACCCTGTATGTTAGCATAATAGCATAGCATAATAAAGGATTAGCATTTAGTCAATGAACTGCTAGCTAACTGCTAGCATGAATGGTGTGGGCATGGTGTACCAGGATATCAGCATGGTGGCATGGTGCGGGCTAACTGCTAGCATGCATGGTGTGGGCATGGTGTACCAGGATGTCAGCATGGTGGCATGGTGTGGGCTAACTGCTAGCATGCATGGTGGCATGGTGTGGGCTAACTGCTAGCATGCATGGTGGCATGGTGTGGGCTAACTGCTAGCATGCATGGTGGCATGGTGTGGGCTAACTGCTAGCATGCATGGTGGCATGGTGTGGGCTAACTGCTAGCATGCATGGTGGCATAGTGTGGGCACAGTGTACCAGGATGTCAGCATGCACTCTAGTAATTAGCATGGCCATGCTAACCCGCTAACTGATAGCACACTCGCTGGCACAGCCATGGCATTGTGTGCCAGTGGGTGATATCTACCAAGTTGTATAGCAAGGCCAGCTGCATAGTGTAGCGTTTTGGATCATTCATCTCAAGGTGTGGGAGTTTGACCTTGTGTTCCAGCGCCACTATATATGGCCAGGGCCTCCGCTATGGGGCGTGCGGGCAGTGCGGTCGGACAGGGCCTCGCGAGAAGGGGGGCCTCGAGAAAAATAAATAAATAAATTAATTTAAATTATAATATTTTTTTAATAAAAATAAAAATAAATAGAATGTTAACAATCACTTTCCATCACAGACCTAAAATCTAGTTTTGCTTACATGCTTATATATTTCACATTAGACACGTTTGTAGAATAGTGTTCCGGGCTCTGCGGCTCTGCAGATATACTATTGGTTTCATTCAATGACCCGTTTACTTTTGTGCAAAGCATTGTGGGAGGACTAACACTAGGGGGAGCTGGTTGGCGTCAGTCTGGTAGTCGGTAGAGAGATGTGAAGAAGACCAGTATTATCCACGAGGGGAGGGGGTACAGGTACGGGGTCTATTTGGCGCTATCCACGGGAGCGAGTGGATGTCTTGGCCAAGAGCATCCTACTTTTGAAAACCAAATGTGCAGCATCGGAGCAGAAGAAATAACGCTGCGTGCCGTAAGCTTATCAATACCAAGTATAGTAATTAGGTTATGCCAAGACGAAGAGGACGCTCTGCAGATGGACTGAAGATGAAAGTTGTTGCCTGTTAGAACGTTCAGTCAGGCTAGCCATGTCAGCTAGTAGCTTAGCTAAAGGCAGGGACAGCTAACTAGCGTTAGCTAACCTAGCTAGCGTTAGCTACGTTATCGAGTGCTAACGTGTGGCAGATAAACTAGGAACAGACTCCCAAGTTCATCCCAACGGGGGGGACAATATCATGGGAGTGGTGAAGTTTGTCATCTCCACGGTCGTCTCCTTCCTCTTGG
Organism: Notolepis coatsorum; assembly: GCF_963971535.1. Taxonomy (NCBI): domain Eukaryota; kingdom Metazoa; phylum Chordata; class Actinopteri; order Aulopiformes; family Paralepididae; genus Notolepis; species Notolepis coatsorum. The sequence goes on from NC_140169.1 coordinate 62,707,558, forward strand.
ACCTGATTCTGTGTTAGGGTGAGTTTTTAATATTCTGTTCCTGCCGTGGATCTCTCTCTCTCTCTCTCTCTCTCTCTCTCTCTCTCTCTCTCTCTCTCGCGCTCTCTCTTCTCTCTCTCTCTCTCTCTCTCTCTCTCTCTCTCTCTCTCTCTCTCTCTCTCTCTCTCTCTCTCTCGCGCGCGCTCTCTCTCGCGCTCTCTCTCTCGCGCTCTCTCTCGCGCTCTCTCTTGCTCTCTCTCTCGCTCTCTCTCTCTTGCTCTCTCTCTCTCGCTCTCTCACGCTCTCTCTCTCTGTCTCTCTCTGTCTCTCTCTGTCTCTCTCTCTCTCACTCGGTGTGTTGCATCGTGCAGTTTGTGACGTGTGTACTAAGCTTATAGAGTTCGATTCAAATAAGGCAAAACTGCAAATCTGCATGTCGTGCTTGAAAAATTAACCTGGATTTAAGCTTGTTTATCAGGTTCCAGGCGTGTTTTATGCATTTTCCCTGTTACTGCCAGGTGTACGACTGTACAGGTGCATTGCCACTAAGCCTTGGGCAGCGCTATTATTTAAGAATACTTCGACTGTATGCAAAAAAAATATATATATATTATATTATTATTATTATTGTTACAAAGGATCAGATTAAACCGAATATATATATTTATTGATTGATATATATTGCATAGTATTTGTATATCGTTTGATATCCCTTGTATATTCCTTGTACATATACACGGAATATCCCTTTAGCCCAGACCATAATATTTCATTCTTCTATTGGACAGCGGTCCACAGGCGCCAGAGCCGTGCCTCCAGAGTCAGGTTCAAAGCCACCGTCAAGACATGTCTGTGCATGCCCGGCCTTGCCCAGGGATACGAGACAGAAATAGAGCTGGTACTAGTTTGTTCACCTAGCGTATAAATACGGCGCAGGTGAATACAGAAGCACTTAGTCAGAAGTCCAGAGTTACCCAATAAGTTGAAGCCTCACCCACGATACTCCGTGCGGTGAAGTATGGCCTGTTTGGCCCCAAAATAGAGCATTGAGACCGCGTGCGAATTAATAACTGAATTGTCAGAGTTTGGCGCTATACCGTCGAGTGCGACATATTTCTATTAAGTCAGTAATAGTCTATTTGTGTATAGTGTATCGTGCGGCTAAAGTTCTACAGTGACCAGCATCACCAACGCTTCCTCGTATCAGCTAGAGTGCTTATCCAGGCTGGGCTGCTTTCATGGCGCTTTCACCCGAGGAGACCTAGACGAGAACCGTGTGGACATGTACACTGGATTAATCTACCCGACGACTACATAGCCCTTTGCGGCTGGATTATATTTGTTTTGGTCCTGTGATTTATGGAGCGGAGAATCGCCGACGCCTACACGTGTTGGATTTACCCTGTGAGGAGCCAAGTCGAGTCCGCGCCTCAGAGAGCCTGAGGCCGGCTAGCTTTCTTCACTGTGGAGCTACAGTCTACGGAGAACAGCTGTATTCGTCTGTGGATCAAGAGACTATTGCACCGTCTCCTGTACTTGGAGTCTCCTTAGTCATCGTTGACCAGACTCTCTACTACCGACAGATCCTCTACCCCTGCTGGCTTACAACCAGGGGGACCCTTCCAGTATCTCCCGCTATATATTACTAGTGTACCATAGATATAATTCCCTAAGATTCAGGTTGTATAATTACCTCCTGCGTAACCAGAGAATGGACATTCATTATTGATTTGCCTACGCACATTCCTTTGCCTTATAAGCGCATCCAAAGTATAATAGAAGTATATTATGTACCTTTTGCTGCAATAAATACTTAATTATTACTTTGTGTGGAACCGATTTCATTGTGGGAAGTGTTCATCATATTTATATATCATGTACTGTATGGCCAGTAATTAAAGTACATAAAGCGGTAGTGGTTTAATGATACCATACTTATCAATACAGTCAGGGAATTGTACCCCTCAGTTACAATTGGTCCTTCGAGCCGGAGGGTAACTAGCGTAATATTAATATAGTGGTATTAATATTGACATGGCCTATGATGAACACTCCACAAAACGGTTCTCCTAAAGTAGATCGCCCGCAGCGTAGACGGCAGACACCTCAGTACTTAGAGGATTACGTTGCCAATATACTACCTAGCTTTCTACAGACGGTAAAGGCGGAAAAAGTAGATAGTAAAATTATGTCCGACCCTATCGACCAGGCTACCCCGCCAATAGAGGCCCTAGTGGGTTCTAACGTAACTGACCAAGCTCACGGTAGGGACCAGGAGGGACCCGACATGACTTTACCCCCCGCCAAGACCGAAGAAGTAGTCCCCGGAGAGCTCCAGGATAAAGACAGCCCTCCAGGGATGGAACTCTACCCACCACAAGAAGAGACGCGCACCCAGGAGATGGATCTCCTCGGTACGCGACAGGAGAACGGATCTCCGAGTACTGCCGGGAGCCGATCGCCTCGACCGGCGTCTTCCCCCAGCGAGGCGGACAAGATGCTGGCGCAGGCACTCATCGCCACCCTGGCAGCCTCCACCGAACGCGATCGACTTCAAGCGCAACAGACGCGCGAGCGCGAACATTCTGCAGCCGAGCGAGAGCGCTTCCAGGCGCAACAAAGGAGTGAAGACGACCGCATAAGACTGGGGACCAGACGCCTTCAGACGGAAGAGAACATTGAAAGAAGCCGCGCCGATGCACAGCACGCCGCCGCCAATGCACAGCGCAACGTTGCAAATGCACAGCTCCACGCCGCCCATGCCAGCGCCAATGCCCAGCGCGACGCCGCCAACGCACAGCGCGACGCCGCCCAGGCCAGCGCCAATGCGCAGCGCGACGCCGCCAATGCCCAGCGCGAAGCAGCGCGCGACGCAGCCCATGCCCAGCGCGAGGCAGAGCGCGACCGGCTGCAGGCGCAGCTGATGGACAAATTGGTTGCCATGGCGACACCCCCTCTCTCCGCACGGAGCTCCCGGAGATCGTCACGACAAGGGTCTAGGACGCATTCCCCTACCCGACCAAGCGACCCGGGACCCCGCCAACAGGAGGATCCTGTCCACGTCTCCGAACCCCCTCCCCGGCCAGTCCATACGAGACCCAGCAACCGGGAAGAACCGGACCACGCCGAGAGACTGAACCGAAGACTCCAGGTCCTAGCAGAGGAAGAGGAAGAGGAAGAGGAGGAATGTCAAGCCGACCAGCAGCAACGTACTCTGGACCAGGAGGCCCAGTACAGCCCCGACCAGCAGCAACATACTCTGGACCAGGAGGCCCAGTACAGCCCAGAAGTCAGCCCCGAGGCCCTGCGCTACAAACCCCCGACTCCACTCACGGGTGAGTTTGACGCACCGCCAGCCCCGAGGAACAGCACCTGGGTACCCGACCTTCGGTACCCACCAAGCACCAGCCCAAGACGACCAAGAGGAGACTCGCCCAGGAGGCCTCTCCCCCAACGCTCACCGATGTGCCAGTCATCCATGGCATCGTACCTTGGCACACCGACGTTCCCGGACTTCACACACGAGAACAGAGCACAGTACACAGAGCTACGAATGTGCTTAGAGACAATGATGTCCGATGTAGTTGATGAACCGTACAAATATGCTATCCTACTGAAGCACCTCAAGGTGCCCCGAGCGCACAATATAGCGCTGGCCTATGCCACCTCTACTACCCCATACACCGCGGCTCTAGCAGCACTCGACCAAAGATATGGACGCATATGGGACTACGTAATACAAGAGATAAGGCATATTGACCGCCTACCCCCAGCCACAGACAATCGCTCACTAGATGACCTGTCTATCAAGGTACAATCCCTGGTAGGGATGCTGGGGGAGCAAAGAGAAAAGGGTATGCACGAACTGTACGCAAACTCTAATGTCGAGAGGATTTTAGAGAAGCTTCCGCCCGCCCGACAAGAGCGCTTCAGGCGGCAAAGAGACCACCGTGATCCTAACGGTCCCGAGCCATCCCTCCTAGACCTAGCCGACTTCCTGGCGAGAGAAGTCAACAGCCTACGGTTGGATACGTTCATGCGGAGCACACCAAGCTCCAGAGAGGGACCTAGGAGAGCAAACAATGGCCGCAGATTGGTGACCGTCATGCACCAATCAGAATCAGTACCGAGCAGCAAGAACCACAACACCCCCTCGACGAAAGAGGACCAGTGGAAGATTGAGTGCCAGTACTGTGAGGGAGAACATCGGCTGTACCAATGCGACACTTTCGGGAAGCTGACCACGGACGAGGTGAGTCAGTGGATCAAGGACCACCGCCGCTGCTTCCGCTGCGCGCGCAGCCACCTAGCAGCTGAGTGCCGCTTGAAGAAGAAGTGCAGCAGGTGCGGTGGCACCCACTTGGAGGTCCTGCATGACATCAACAGGCGTCAGCCAGGACAACAGAGTGGGCCCGTCGCGGTAATGTACCATGCCGAGGCGGTGGCACCAGCACCGAAGAGCCACCAGACCGCTCCCTACTGTACCTACTGCGACGGCGGACACTGGCTGGCACAGTGCGCCAAATATAAGACACTGAACCCCGTCCAAGTTGACCAGTGGCGTGAGGCGGCCCAGGCGGGCGCCGCTTACCGCGCAGGGGCGGCCCAGGCGGGCGCCGCTTACCGCGCAGCACGGTGCGGAGCCCACCAGAAGGTCCAAGGCAACCGACCAACAGGAGTGCTCCACATTGACCAGCATAGCGGGACCCCCCGAGTGCTCCTCAAAGTGGTCAGAGTGCTCCTGAGCTACGAGGACAAGGTCCTGGACACTTACGCCGTCCTGGACGATGGGTCTGAAAAGACTCTCCTCCTCGCTTCCGCAGCAGCCCAGTTGGGCCTGCGGGGTGTCAAAGATACCATGACCATACGCACCATCAGAAGGGACCAGAAGACCATAAAAGGTGAAAAGGTCTCCTTCAAGATAGCAGCGGTGGACCAGCCCGAGAAGCAGTATAGTATAACCAACGTCTTCACCAGCCACGACATAGGCTTGACTCAGTACACCTACCCCATCCCACAGCTGATGGCCAAGTATGTGCACCTACGTCAACTACCTATACCGCTTATCGACGGCGCCACACCGACCCTGCTCATCGGCTCCGACCATGCGGACCTCATTCTCCCAATTGAGGCGGCCCACATCGGACCCAAAGGATGCCCAGTCGCCGTTCAGACCCGACTGGGATGGACGCTCCAGGGCCCCCTCTACGGACTTGACAGTCAACCCACATCTACACGCTGCCTACACACAAAGGCGAGCGACACCGGCCACTCCCTCGTACAGCAGAGGCTATTGACATTAAGCGAGAGGCCCGTGAGAGAACCGTGGGCACCAGAGGGAGTTCGGAACTCCACCCCCCTCAGCTGCGCTTCAGACGTAGCTGACCTCGAACCCAGCACCCCAAGCGACTCCTTGACGGCGCGGCCGGGACCGGCCCCTTTTCAGACGGGGTACAGAGCAAACAAGAGAAACGGACGGAGGAGGAGGAGGCACAGCCAAGCACAGATCAAAGCAGTCTCAGGCCCGCTTCCTCCTAAGCCCCCCTTCATCCCGTCCAGTCGTCATGACCATAGACCAGTCACTACCCCGAGCTGCGTGGCCGGCCGGCCGCGTAAGCAAAGTGACCACTGGTGCCGACGTAAAGGTCAGAGTGGCAGAAGTGCTCGGCCAAGGGCGGACATACAACCGACCCGTGGCGAGGCTGATAGAGTCGCCAAGGCTCCCCGACTCGCTTAATGACGACCATGACCCCTGACTTTGTGAACTGCCTACCCTCACAACAGACATTGAGTAGTGGACAGTGCGGTTAATCTGTCTCTGCCTAGCTAATTAGGTGGGACTAATTAGGGGGCGGCTGTTACAAAGGATCAGATTAAACCGAATATATATATATTTATTGATTGATATATATTGCATAGTATTTGTATATCGTTTGATATCCCTTGTATATTCCTTGTACATATACACGGAATATCCCTTTAGCCCAGACCATAATATTTCATTCTTCTATTGGACAGCGGTCCACAGGCGCCAGAGCCGTGCCTCCAGAGTCAGGTTCAAAGCCACCGTCAAGACATGTCTGTGCATGCCCGGCCTTGCCCAGGGATACGAGACAGAAATAGAGCTGGTACTAGTTTGTTCACCTAGCGTATAAATACGGCGCAGGTGAATACAGAAGCACTTAGTCAGAAGTCCAGAGTTACCCAATAAGTTGAAGCCTCACCCACGATACTCCGTGCGGTGAAGTATGGCCTGTTTGGCCCCAAAATAGAGCATTGAGACCGCGTGCGAATTAATAACTGAATTGTCAGAGTTTGGCGCTATACCGTCGAGTGCGACATATTTCTATTAAGTCAGTAATAGTCTATTTGTGTATAGTGTATCGTGCGGCTAAGGTTCTACAGTGACCAGCATCACCAACGCTTCCTCGTATCAGCTAGAGTGCTTATCCAGGCTGGGCTGCTTTCATGGCGCTTTCACCCGAGGAGACCTAGACGAGAACCGTGTGGACATGTACACTGGATTAATCTACCCGACGACTACATAGCCCTTTGCGGCTGGATTATATTTGTTTTGGTCCTGTGATTTATGGACCATTATTATTATAATAATAATTACATTATTACATTATTACATTATTATTAATGTAAGTTAAAAAATTTAAGAAGTAATCTTTTTGTATACGTTTTTTTTTTTTTTTTTTTTTTCATTAATTCCATAAGAACGTAGAATAAACATTTACAAACTTTTTTTTAAATGGTCTATTTGCATGTTCTTGGTATCTGATTCTAGGGACATCTATGGATCGCAGGGAATGTATTCCCAGCGTCAGAAATACTGTGTCTGTTACTAGGCTTGAGTAAATTGTAATGAACCAAATGAGAATATCAATTCAATTATTATTTTTTTCTTTATCTTTGACTGTGAATAACACCATGCTAAAATTTACCAGACCTGGAAAATCTAAGCAAATGAATAAAGGGAAGATGATTAAACAGAAGGTTTTGTAGATACACTACTGAATTCTGACATGCAATTTGAAATATGATTATAGAATATAAAATATCAGGCCGAAAATGGTTATGCGATTAAAATGTGAGTAATTATATTAATTAATTACAAATCCTGTAATTAACACTATGGTCGCCGATGACGTGTTTAGACGTCATTCCTACCCATGCTCATTCTGCCGAAGACGCCGTAACTCGTCTTTGATATCAATATTTCAAAAATATGTGATCGAAATCATATTTCCCCTCCGGAGCCCTGAGATACACTGCAAAGCTCCACTCAACTCTCTAGCGGTTCAAGAGCGCCATCTGGTGGCCGATTGGCAGATCGCCAACAGGAAATGACTCGTCGAACCGGAAGTGCTCATCCATATGTCGTCCGGGCACTCGCTATCGTTAGAGAGACTCCGTCTTGACACAGTGAACATCGATCGGTGCAAATAACTCGAAAAAACAACATGATTTGGACGTATATACTATTATACAACCTGGAAATGGATCGGGCATTTCTCCATCCCATAATAGAAAAAATTCTGTTCCACGCTCATCTGCCAGCAGCGCGAGGAAGCCACGGTGAGTTGCAGCGTTATATTCAAACGTGTTCCATATAAACTGCTATGATGACCATATGACCCACACTGGATGAATCATCTAACGCTGCCCACGGAATTATAAACGCCCCCTCGCCCATCCGGTCAATATCAGATGATACGTAGTAACTTCTAGAACCACGTCCAGTTGAAATTCTTTATCTCGCGCCGATTGCTATCAAACTGTATTTCATCATCAATATAATGCATTTGGAGCTATAAATCAAGTTCTGGAGAAAGCTGCAGAAAATGATAAAAACATACTTATACTTTAGACCATATTTTAGTATGAATATGTGAATGAAAAAGTATATCGTTGCTACACCCTGAACAATACATATAGGACATTGAATGGGCCATAATAATGGCAATTTAGCAATAGAATTTAAAAAGTTATAGCCTTGCAAAGAAGGGAACTTCTCCATAGACAAATAGAGCTGGCTAGGGATGGTAAATTATGAATTTGAACCATGGCGATCAAAGTGTTAATTAGATACACATTTTTTATCGCCTGACAGCACAAACTTTTATTATTAGTATTATTTCTGTTAGTGTTTACAGTTTCATTCAGTAAACTAAATAATAAAAATTTGCGGTTTGATTCAGTTTAAAAATAGGCTAAAAATAATAAAATAAACAGAGTCAAAAGTGTGATAAAATAGTTCAATAAAAATATAACAACAGAGCAGTACATCACTCTTAATACTTTGAGTTTCTTTACAAAGTTCTAACATACAACAGAGCAGTGCATAGAGATCTAATGCCTGTATCATAGTGTTTGCAAATTAGCTCTGGCTACAAACACTATGGAAGCCAGACAGTAAGTTATTCAAAGCAACTTCCCGAAGCCTTCTTCATGTTCCACCAGCCTACAGTAACTGAAGGCTTTGAACTCAGCAACAGGAAGTGGCTGCTGAAGTTTAAAAAAGAGTCTTTCTGCAGGCTGTATTTCAGGCTGATCGCAGAGATCTTAAAGGGTATTCTGGCACATCAGTGTTTGTCTTGTGAATCTTGTGACCGTAACCTACGTTAACCTTCCCTTTATGAGTCATAGCAGTGTGTTATATATAAATACTAATCATTCCGTTGCTTTGGTTCTGTTGCTAACGACGGCCACAATATCCCACGTCATGCAGAGCTGAACCCAGATCAATTAGATAAGTAGGATATTCCTTTATTGATCCCCTTGAGGGAATTCTGTCAGCTACAGTATGCTTGACTTGAAATTCAATATCGAGAAACCTATAAAAAAATCTCCTTACTGTTAACATTGGTCCTCATTCTCGAACGGACATACGTAAAAAATTACAGAGGAATTCCTTCGTAACTCGATTTGCGTACTTATTCGGCATTCTCGAACGTCTTCGTATTGTAAATTCGTTGTAGGATTCACGAACCCGAAAAGGCCGTCGTAAGTCGGATAGACCGGTGTGTGCCCGTATTTTCAACAGCTGTCTCTGGGGACCAGTCATTGGGGTTTGCCGATACTACAGACATCCGTGGAATTAAATAATTATAATGATAATAAATACAACAATATTCGTAGCATTAACAATTACGTTTTGCATTCATAGTCCTGACTCAATGAGTCATCGTGAGCATTACACACACAAACTGCAAACTAAATAAATAAGAACTAAACCGATCGTACTGTACAGTGGAATATACTGTATTACTATGCCATACACTGTCTTCTTCTCTATGATATTATTTATTGTTGGTTTGATGTATTCCTATTGCTAGAACTAAATAAATGCGTGGATAAACAGGTTAGTGAGGCAGCCTCAGCGCACGAGCACACACACACACACACACACACACACACGTACTGTATACGTGCAAAATCTATAATTCCAGCAAAGTAGGCTATTATTATAATTACTTGTTTTATTAGGTATTATAGTAATAAGTCCTACTGTAGAACATGACATATTAGCATAACATCTCATTTAGTAATGTCAATACTGAATGACTGCACGATTGGCTCTTGACAAGCGCTCCAAAGCGCTTTACAATGTGTTCTTCACATTGTACCCATTCACTCACACGTTCACACACCGATGGCGGAGGCGACCATGTGCTCATCGGGAGCAGTTAGAGGTTAAGTGTCTTGCTCCAGGACACTTTGACACGCTGCCCGGGAGGAGCGGGAATCGAACCGGGAAAAACCTCCGGATTACCAGGAGACTGCTCCACCTCCTGAGCCACTCCCATGCCTCCCGGAGCCAAGTTGACTTCACACAGCCACACATTAACATTACGGTTACAGTGTATTTTTCCCAAGGAGCCTAGTGACATCTGCTGAGTTTACCGTCGTCATCCGTCTTGGACTTCGTCCACCTGAGTTGAGTTTGACTGCTTACGCTCCTTTTGTCACAACACTTTTTAATCAAATGATACCTGGTGCCGCTGGGAGGACGTCCCCCACGACACACACGTCCATCACCGTAAGATATGAGCGACGAGGCGCCTTAATTACAACAAGATAACGATCAGCCAGTCAATCCATCTCCGGAAGTTCCACATCAGCTCATTCCAACCAGGTGGTAACTGTCCAACTTAGTTGGGAGAGGATGTGTGAGATCTGTGGGATTACCTCTCTCATCAGTGAAACACATACACTAACTAGCATCACTGCAGTAAGTCTCTCATCAGTGAAACACACTAACTAACATCACTGCAGTAAGTCTCTCATCAGTGAAACACACTAATTAACTTCTCACTACAGTAAGTCTGTCATCAGTGAAACACACTAACTAACATCTCACTGCAGTAAGTCTCTCATCAGTGAAACACACTAACTAACATCACTGCAGTAAGTCTCTCATAAGTGAAACACACTAACTAACATCACTGCAGTAAGTCTCTCATCAGTGAAACACACTAACTAACTTCTCACTACAGTAAGTCTCTCATCAGTGAAACACACTAACTAACATCACTGCAGTAAGTCTCTCATAAGTGAAACACACTAACTAACATCACTGCAGTAAGTCTCTCATCAGTGAAACACAAGTATAATGGGGCTCTATGGATAAACCATGACACTCCCCTGACTAAAAGTATAACGGAGCTCTATGGAGAAACCATGACACTCTCCTGACTAAAAGTATAACGGTGCTCTATGGAGAAACCATGACACTCCCCCTGACTAAAAGTATAACGGTGCTCTATGGAGAAACCATGACACTCCCCTGACTAAAAGTTGTTTCAAACGAAAACGGCTGGATGTCATTTAGCCAAATCAGCATGGCTGTGAGTGTGAGTCTTTCACCTCTTACATTATCTAGCTTTTGCATGGATTGATTGTTTAGATTGCTAGCATAGCTAACAAATGCAAATATATTGTAGCCTGCCCCGTTGTTCTGACCAGGATTCCTTTTTGCCTCCTTGATGTGCACGCACACTGAGTCTGACGTGGACGAGAAACACGCCTATAGCTGCCAGTCCTCATAATCTACCCAGAATGCAAAGTGTCTAACATCCCCTTCTGCGGTTAGCAAGCGTTGATGTTAACATTTTGATGCAAAACATGTTATGCTACATTTTGCTGTTATGCCATGCTCCCAAAGGTTCCAGCTAACCCTAGCTGCCTTAAATTAGATTATACCAGGGTATTATACGAGTACAACATTTGTAGCAATCGCTTCATTCACACGGCCACCATATTCGTTGATGGGGTGGGAAGATGCAGAAGTACCCATTAATTTCAATGATACAACTTAGCTACAACAAGGAGGATACAGTGTCATAGATGCCAAGCGCATTTCCTGTGAACCGCCTCTAGGGGCAGAGCAGCTAACAGTGAGTTAATGTGTGAGTGAGTTAGTGACATCGCCGATCATATGGATGCACTTCGCACTTTTAAATTCCACTTCAGAAATCTAAATAGTCAAAATAACATGTAATTTCAGACTTCAGACTGCAGTGAGAGGTTAGTGTGGACTAATGGATTGTTTTAACTGCTGTAATTTTTTTTGTTTTTAAATTGGAATGAAGAATATGACCCAGGTGAATTCCAAATATTGGAATTAATTTGTCACCTGCTCACCCATCTGCATAAGTCCTCTAGGAACAGACACGATTTCCTCTCGTAATGTTCATGATTTTGATGCTAGATTAGCAGTCGTAATATGGGAGTCAATGTGGTTCTCCTGGATTTCCCACCCCAGCCTGGTATTGATTAAAGATCAATAAGGCTAATGGTGATACATGACTTTTACCATGGCGGTAATATGGTCACTTATTTATACAATGGCTGGTACCATGGCAAAACTAAATGTGTCGTCAGTGGCGACACCATGAGGTCAGATGATTCAGAACTTCACAAGCCTCCTTGCTATGGTAAGGCAAGTCTAGTCAAGTCGTTCAGGAGATACACTCATTTCAGTATTACATGTTTGGCCTGATGGTGGTGGTAGAGTAAAGGTGATGGGGTCACCAAATTAAATAGGCTTCCTATAGGGGTCACGAATGTACACCGCAAAGTAGAACAGATTTGAACGAAAGGTATTTGAGATACACTCATTCTAAAAAGAATGTAAAGTTTGGCCTGATAGTGGCACAAGAAGAAAGGTCATGGGGTCACCAACATCAATAGAGTTCATCCTATAGTGGTTTGCATACCAACTAGTTATTTCCCTAAACGTTCATTAAGTACATGCGTGGTTTCTTAGTATTTGTGTTTGTATTTCTGCATGCATAATGAGGAACGGGTGACGTTAAGAATTGCGTCCCGGGGGGGCCGAGCATCTGATGCGGTTTAAATAATAATAATGAAAGTGCTTCAGGGCGCAATACTACCAATGTCCCCGATGGGCCTCCGTCATACCTCACCCTCACAGCCTCTGTGCCAGCCTCACTGTAAAGCCTCATCTTCAACCGTACGAAAGACAACGCAGCTAGTGCCGACATACCGTACGTGCAGTATCGACGAGCTTCTCCGCTCTGATTGATCTCGAATCAATACCAAAGTTAATCAAGCAAGGGATCATTTTAACGTGTGCGTGATCACTCCTAAGTGCATAATCAATCATCTTTTGTCAGTGTTCCTCGGCGTTCGTGTGAGAAATCCACGCTGAAGTTATTGCACCATGAGGTAAAGAGAGTCAGGGCCAACGGCGCGCCACAGGTTACCGGGCAGCTCGATCAAGTGCGACCGCAGCCAATCACAGGGGTCAAGGGAAGGCAGCGCTGACCGCAGCCAATCACAGGGGTCAAGGGAAGGCAGTGCTGACTCTGATTTTGAGGGGCAATTCCCCGCGCGGCAGACGGGGCAAAACACGCGGCACAGAGTGGTGTTGAATTCTGTTTCTTTTCTTTTCTCTCTCTCTCTCTCTCCATGGGTTTGATTGATTAATATAGTATTCATCTGGGAACAAGTCGTGCGTATCCTTCCACTCTGCGGATGACTAATGTAACTGTTGCTCACAAATAGATAAAAAAGAAACCCAGACCTAGATGCAGCCGTATATATTCACATGCTGCTATTTCCTGGTGAGGTGTGGTGAGGTGTGGTGTGGTGAGGTGTGGTGAATCCTCAGTGAATCCTCTGTGAATCCTCTGTGAATCCTCTGTGAATCCTCTGTGAATCCTCTGTGAATCCTCTGTGAATCCTCGTGAATCCTTCGTGAATCCTCTGTGAATCCTCTGTGAATCCTCTGTGAATCCTCGTGAATCCTCAGTGAATCCTCTGTGAAATCTCGTGAATCCTCTGTGAATATTCGTGAATCCTCTGTGAATCCTCTGTGAAATCTTGTGAATCCTCTGTGAATCCTCTGTGAATCCTCTGTGAATCCTCTGTGAATCCTCTGTGAATCCTCTGTGAATCCTCTGTGAATCCTCTGTGAATCCTCTGTGAATCCTCGTGAATCCTCTGTGAATCCTCTGTGAAATCTCGTGAATCCTCTGTGAATCCTCTGTGAATCCTCTGTGAATCCTCTGTGAATGCTTGGTGAATGCTTGGTGAATGCTCGGAGGCCTTGTGCAGGCAGTGCCACGGTCAGATCTAAGCATGACCTCATTTGCCCATGAAAATCGATTCCTTGACTCTTATCTCCCAACTGTCCTTGGAGATGTGGGGCAGGTGATCTTTAAAAACGATTATGATTGCATTATATGGTGATACACATACCATGTATAAGCCTTTCGATGTAATCATGGTCTAGCTGTCCAGATGGGTTTCTGAATATAATAATAATAATAATAATAATAATAATAATAATAATAATAATAATAATAATAATAATAATAATAATAATAATAATAATAATAATAATAATAATAATAATAATAATAATAATAATAATAATAATAATAATAATAATAATAATAATAATAATAATAATAATAATAATAATAATAATAATAATAATAATAATAATAATAATAATAATAATAATAATAATAATAATAATAATAATAATAATAATAATAATAATAATAATAATACATTTCTTTCATAAGAATTGCAGCTCCAGAACATTTACAACAAGCGGTGCAAGGGGAAGGCTAAGAGAATTATTAAGGACTCGAGCCACCCGAACAACTGCCTCTTTGAACTGCTGCCGTCAGGCAAGCGATACCGGAGTCTTATGGCGAGCACAGAAAGACTCAGAAGGAGCTTCTATCCCCAGGCCATCAGGCTGCTAAACGAACAATAATCGCTAAACGAACAATAATCACTATGCAACAACCATCAAATGCACACAGCACACACACCCACACGCACACACTCACTCAAACAAACAACTCACTGCAGCACCCACTCTCCACACTTTAGATCACACAAACACACTTACACTTTATATTTATTGATAAAGGATTTGCACTACAACTCGTACACCTACTGTGAATTGTACCTAAACTGCACCTCGTCCATTTATGCCTTGCACTATATAGTATTGTATATTAGTACACTGCACAGTATTGTATATTGTATGGTAACTACGTCTACGAACATTGTACATATGTCTAAACTGAACACTGTGACCTCTTTTTTTACTTCTAATTTTTACTATGTTTTTATTTCATACTTATCTTGTCATGCACAGTCTCTGGAGCGCAACAGTAAGAAGCATTTTGTACAAAAGTATTCTGTACTTCTGTATGACAACTATTAAAGAAACTTGAAACTTGAAACTTGAAACTCAAAGTGCTTCACAGCAGCAAAAAAAGTCATGGTATACATAATTGGCCTAAAATTAGCATAACATTGACAAAAAAGTGGAGACATAAAATAAGTATAAAATAGATAGCAGCAAAACAGACAAATTCGAGGTAACAACATCAAATCACACAGTGATCCAACATCCCAATAGGCCTCTTTGTTTACAGTTTGATTATCACTGATAAATCACTGATGATTACAGGGACTTTAACCCGTAGGGACTTTAACCTACAGGGACTTTAACCTACAGAGACTTTAACCCACAGATACTTTAACTCACAGAGACTTTAACCCACAGAGACTTTAACTCACAGAGACTTTAACTCACAGATACTTTAACCTATGCTGTGATATATACAAAGATGCTTTAACTGCTTATAATAAAACCATCCGCTTAGCAAGGAAAGATTACTTCTCTAAAATCATTACAGAAAATGCTGGAAACTCCAGATCCTTTTTTCCACTATTAATGTACTACTCAACACTGCCCCTACACCTCCTCAGTCATCAACGGTTAAGTGTGAAGAACTTGCACTATTCTTTAACAACAAAATAACCTTGATCAGGGCCAGCATTACTCATGATGGAAATAAAGCTTATTGCGGCAAACCGTGCAATGTAACCATGAGAAGTTTCACATGCATCACATTAGATGTACTCTGCAAAACTGTCTCAGAATGTAACTCCTCCACCTCAGACATTGACCCTATACCTACAGCCTTCTTCAAACGGGTGTTTAATAGTGTTTCAAGCCCTGTGCTAGATATCATAAACACTTCCCTTAGGACTGGTATTTTCCCAGATGCCTTTAAAACAGCAGTTGTAAAGCCATTACTAAAAAAACCTAACTTGGATAGTAATGAAATGGCAAATTATCGTGCTAGGCTGGTTTAAAACATACATCAGAGGGAGGAAATTCTATGTTAAACTAGGAGATCACATGTCTGATATATACGACAACCAGGGGCGGATTTAGGATTGTAGGAGATCCGGGGCTTAGCCCAGATGGGCCCCCTTTTTTTTGTTTTTTTTTTTTTTAATTTAATTTTTTTTTTTTTTTTTTTTTTGGCAGGCAAGGGGTGGTTTGGAGGGGCTCAGGCACGACCCCCTCCACGACAGATTTTTTTTGAATTTAATGAACCTGTACGTGCAATTTCCTGCAATATAGAGCCTTCAATCTTGACCAATAAAGCTGCTCTTTTCACTATAAAACTCACTTAACAATAACGTAGTTATGGTTAGATTTATATATTGGGGGGGGATATATCATATTTTCCATATAATCAAAAAGTGGTGGAGCAAGATTATACCTTTGCTCCCCCAAGTTCAATAGTGGGAGAGCAGAGATGCTCCGAATGCTCTTATGGCCAGGCGTCTATGATTAACTGATACAAAGTAAAATAGTGCAGTGCAATAAAATAGTTAGTAAAATAGAATAAAATAATGCAATAGTGCATTGCAATAAAATAGTTATCATCGTATTTAATCGGGAGGCCGGTAAGGAGTGCATTACAGTAGTCGAGTTGGCTTGAGATAAAGGCATGGATCTGGTTTTCAGCGTCCTTTTGATTTATAAATGGCCGTACTTTAGCTATGTTTCTAAGGTGGAAGAATTAAGTTTTTGTCAACTTGTTGATTGTGATTTAAAGCTTAGGTCTGAGTCTACCATAACACCAAGACTTAACTCACTCAAATACAGTTAGCAGCTGGATAGACCACAGATGGAAATTAGCTTCTGCTAAATCTGGTGCAAACATATTTTCATGTAACAATGATGAATTGTAAAAAAAAAACCTAACTTGGATTGTAATGAAATGGCAAATTATCGTCCAATATCCAACCTACCATTCATTAGTAAGGTACTTGAAAAGATAGTTTCTGGGGAGCTCCAGTAGCTCACCACGTACCGCGAGTGCTATTTCGGCGCCGTGGACAACCGTGCTCGTCACGGATCTGGGGCTGAGCGCGTTCGAATCCCGGACGGCAGCCGTGCCTTTCCCAGAGTGTCTTCCCCCCCATCTGAACCCTTTCAGCCTGCTTCTGTCGGTCGAACTTGACCAAGTATGAATGCGATGAAAAAAAGCGATAAACGCTAAAAGAACCAGCTGACTGGTCAAAGTAAAAAAAAAAAAAGAAAAGATAGTTTCAGTTCAAATAAATTCCTTTCTTGAAGAAAACAACATCTTAGAAGAATTTCAGTCGGGATTCAGAAAATATCATAGCACTGAAACACTGCCCTCACCAAAATAATCAGTGACCTCAGACTAAACTCTGACGAGAATAAGCTCTCCATCCTTATCCTGCTAGATCTCAGTGCAGCATTTGATACAATCGATCACAATATTCTAATAGATCGTCTTGAAAACCATGTCGGTTTCTCAGAACATGTGCTAGGCTGGTTTAAAACATACATCAGAGGGAGGAAATTCTATGTTAAACTAGGAGATCACATGTCTGATATATACGACAACCAGGGGCGGATTTAGGATTGTAGGAGATCCGGGGCTTAGCCCAGATGGGCCCCCCCCTTTTTTTTTTTTTTTTTTATTTTATTATTATTATTATTATTATTTTTTTTTTTGGCAGGCAATGGGTGGTTTGGAGGGGCTCAGGCACGACCCCCTCCACGACAGATTTTTTTTGAATTGAATGAACCTGTACGTGCAATTTCCTGCAATATAGAGCCTTCAATCTTGACCAATAAAGCTGCTCTTTTCACTATAAAACTCACTTAACAATAACGTAGTTATGGTTAGATTTATATATTGGGGGGGGATATATCATATTTTCCATATAATCAAAAAGTGGTGGAGCAAGATTATACCTTTGCTCCCCCAAGTTCAATAGTGGGAGAGCAGAGATGCTCCGAATGCTCTTATGGCCAGGCGTCTATGATTAACTGATACAAAGTAAAATAGTGCAGTGCAATAAAATAGTTAGTAAAATAGAATAAAATAATGCAATAGTGCATTGCAATAAAATAGTTATCATCATATTTAATCGGGAGGCCGGTAAGGAGTGCATTACAGTAGTCGAGTTGGCTTGAGATAAAGGCATGGATCTGGTTTTCAGCGTCCTTTTGATTTATAAATGGCCGTACTTTAGCTATGTTTCTAAGGTGGAAGAATTAAGTTTTTGTCAACTTGTTGATTGTGATTTAAAGCTTAGGTCTGAGTCTACCATAACACCAAGACTTAACTCACTCAAACACAGTTAGCAGCTGGATAGACCACAGATGGAAATTAGCTTCTGCTAAATCTGGTGCAAACATATTTTCATGTAACAATGATGAATTGTAAAAAAAAAAAAAAAATATATTTTTTAAATAGATTCGGGGCTTTTCAGAATACATCCGGGGCTTGAGCCCAGGTAGCCACCCCCTAGCTCCGCCCCTGACGACAACAACTATGGAGTTGCACAAGGGAGTTGCTTAGGTCCTTTACTCTTCTCCCTTTACATGTTACCGCTGGGTGATATCATCAGAGAACATAATGTAGATTTCCATAGCTATGCGGATGATACACAACTGTACATATCTGCTGAACCAAATGATACAGCGATTAGCTCCATTACAGACTGCTTACTGGCAATACATAAATGGATGAGTAAGAACTTCCTGAAACTAAACGAGAACAAAACTGAAATTCTAATTATCGGCTCCAAAACTAAAAAAGAAACATTAATAAAGAACCTGGGGGGACTAACCCCTTGGATCAAATCTGAGGTCACTAGTCTCGGGGTTATCATAGATTCAGAACTGAACTTCAATTCTCATATTCGCAAAGTGACGAAAACATCGTTCTTCCATCTCAGAAATATAGCAAAAGTACGACCATTTATTAATCAGAACGATGCTGAGAAGCTAATTCATGAATTCATATCTAGCCGGTTAGACTACTGTAATGCACTTTTCACAGGTCTCCCTAAGAAAACCACAGAGAGGCTTCAGCTAATCCAAAACTCTGCAGCCCAACTGCTAACTAGAACCAAAAGGAGAGAGCACATTAGTCCAGTCTTAGCTGCTTTACACTGGCTTCCTGTAACATTTAGAATTTACTTTAAGGTCCTTCTCCTTACATACAAAGCTCTAAATGGACAGGGACCTAGCTACATCGCCAACACTCTAATAAATTACACACCAGCAAGAACACTGCGATCATCAGCTGCTGGAGTACTAGAGGCTCCCAGAAGCAGTCAAAAGAGGATCGGTAATGCAGCCTTTATCAACTATGCCCCAAAACTATGGAACAAACTACCCCACTTATCAGCACTATTCTTACCCTGCCTACTCTTATACACTGCCTATCAAATTCATGTGTCGGTTATCGCATTTTTTACTTCTTACTGATGACTATTTTTCCAAATGTGAAACACTGTGATTATTTGTATTACTGAATAGAGAGCCTATTAGGATGCTAGATCCTAATGTGAAACACTGTGATTTACCATACCTTGCTATGCTCGCTCATGCCTGTATTTTTTATGTCAGTTCTATTTTATAATTTTTAGACTATTTTTAAACTGAATAATTTTAAACTATTTTTATTATTTGTATTACTGAAAACTGTAAGCGGAGACCCTATTGGGATGCTAGATCCTAATGTGAAACACTGTGATTTGCCATACCTTGCTACCTGTCTATCTTTTTTATGCCCGCTTATGCCTGTATTTTTTACTGTTGTGAAGCACTTTGAACTGCAACCTCTGTATGAAAAGTGCTATACAAATAAAGTTATTATTATTATTATTATTATTATTATTATTATTATTATTATTATTATTATTATTATTATTATTATTATTATTATTATTATTATTATTATTATTATTATTATTATTATTATTATTATTATTATTATTATTATTATTATTATTATTATTATTATTATTATTATTATTATTATTATTATTATTATTATTATTATTATTATTATTATTATTATTATTATTATTATTATTATTATTATTATTATTATTATTATTATTATTATTATTATTATTATTATTATTATTATTATTATTATTAACCTACAGAGACTTTAACTCACAGAGACTTTAACCTACAGAGACTTTAACCCACAGAGATTTTAACTCACAGAGACTTTAACCTACAGAGACTTTAACCCACAGAGACTTTAACCTACAGAGACTTTAACTCACAGAGACTTTAACCTACAGAGACTTTAACCCACAGAGACTTTAACCCACAGAGACTTTAACCTACAGAGACTTTTACTCACAGAGACTTTAACCTACAGAGACTTTAACCTACAGAGACTTTAACCCACAGATACTTTAACCTACAGATACTTTAACCTACAGAGACTTTAACTCACAGAGACTTTAACTCACAGAGACTTTAACTCACAGAGACTTTAACTCACAGAGACTTTAACCCACAGAGACTTTAACTCACAGAGACTTTAACCCACAGAGACTTTAACTCACAGAGACTTTAACCTACAGAGACGTTAACTCACAGAGACTTTAACTCACAGAGACTTTAACTCACAGGAACTTTAACTCACAGAGACTTTAACCCACAGAGACTTTAACCTACAGAGACTTTAACCTACAGAGACTTTAACCCACAGAGACTTTAACTCACAGAGACGTTAACCTACAGAGACTTTAACTCACAGAGACGTTAACCTACAGAGACTTTAACTCACAGATACTTTAACCTACAGAGACTTTAACTCACAGATACTTTAACTCACAGAGACTTTAACTCACAGAGACTGTAACTCACAGAGACTTTAACTCACAGAGACTTTAACTGACAGAGACTTTAACCTAAAGAGATTTTAACCTACAGAGACTTTAACCCACAGAGTGTGAGGATTCGCCTGTTCCCTGAACTTTTCCCTGTCTACTCTCCTTCACCAGCCCCCACCCTTGCGATGATTTACTCTCCTCTACTCTTCACCAGCCCCCACCCTTTGACTTTCTTGTTCAATTACCATCACGCAGCTGTCATAGTTTGTGATTAGCGCCCCTGAGGGCTTTATATACCTGGACCTCCCTTCCAGTCCTTGTCGGGTCGTTCTGTATCTGTGTTCACTCTGTGTTCATGGAGTTCTGTACGTTACCATCCTGTACGTTACCATCACCTGCCGTGTCTCCGGCGTGAGACGACGTGCCAGCCATCACCACCTGTCGCCGTTTGCCTGGAGTGGGACACCGTCTTCGCTCTCTAATTCTACGGGAGGATGGCGTCTCTTCGCCCCGGTCCCCTGGGACCCCTGTTTTCTGCGCTGCCCGTCTGCAGCATCCGAGGAGGAGGAAGAGGATCTCCGTGCCTGGAGTGGGACACCGCCTTCGCTCTCTAATTCTCTACGGGAGGTTGCCAGTGTTCCCACTCCAGACGTCAAGCCGGCGCGCCATCGCTCCCTATTTCCACGGGAGGATGGCGTCTCTTCCCCCCGGCCTCCGCTGTCGGGTCCCTGTCTCCGTGCCCGGCCTCCGCCGTCGGGCCCCTGTCTCCGTGCCCGGCCTCCGCCGTCGGGCCCCTGTCTCCGTGCCCGGCCCCCCCGAGGAGGAGGAAGAGGATCTCCGTGCCTGGAGTGGGACACCGCCTTCGCTCTCTAATTCTCTACGGGAGGTTGCCAGTGTTCCCACTCCAGACGTCAAGCCGGCGCGCCATCGCTCCCTATTTCCACGGGAGGATGGCTTCTCTTCCCCCCGGCCTCCGCCGTCGGGCCCCTGTCTCCGTGCCCGGCCTCCGCCGTCGGGCCCCTGTCTCCGTGCCCGGCCTCCGCCGTCGGGCCCCTGTCTCCGTGCCCGGCCCCCCCGAGGAGGAGGAAGAGGATCTCCGTGCCTGGAGTGGGACACCGCCTTCGCTCTCTAATTCTCTACGGGAGGTTGCCAGTGTTCCCACTCCAGACGTAAAGCCGGCGCGCCATCGCTCCCTATTTCCACGGGAGGATGGCGTCTCTTCCCCCCGGCCTCCGCTGTCGGGCCCCTGTCTCCGTGCCCGGCCTCCGCCGTCGGGCCCCTGTCTCCGTGCCCGGCCTCCGCCGTCGGGCCCCTGTCTCCGTGCCCGGCCTCCGCTGTCGGGCCCCTGTCTCCGTGCCAGGCCCCCGCCGTCGGGTCCCTGTCCCCGTACCAGGCCTCCGCCGTCGGGCCCCTGTCTCCGTGCCCGGCCCCCGCCGTCGGGTCCCTGTCCCCGTACCAGGCCTCCGCCGTCGGGCCCCTGTCCCCATGCCAGGCCTCCGCCGTCGGGCCCCTGTCCCCTTGCCAGGCCTCCGCCATCGGAACCATGTCCTCATTCCCTGTAAGCAGCTCTGGCCCTCGCCCTGTCCAAGGCCTTAACCCTGTTATCTGTCCCTGTCTCAGCCCGCCTCTCCGGGCATCTGTCCCTGTCCCCATCCCCAGTGCCCCTGGTCCTGGTCCTGACATTTAGCCCTGGCCCTGTCCCTTAGCCTTTGTCCCTGACACTTAGCCCTGTCCCTTAGCCTGTTCGCCTCTTAAAGGCACAGTGCCGCTTTTTCCATATTTCCTTGACTCTAGTGTTTTTGTGTTCTCCCCTGTTCCCCTCTCCAGTGCCCCTGGTCCTGGTCATTGACATTTAGCCCTGGCCCTGTCCCTTAGCCCTAGTCCCTTAGCCTGTTCGCCTCTTAAAGGCACAGTGCCGCTTTTTCCATATTTCCTTGACTCTAGTGTTTTTTGTGTTCTCCCCTGTTCCCCTCTCCAGTGCCCCTGGTCCTGGTCCTTGACATTTAGCCCTGGCCCTGTCCCTTAGCCCTAGTCCCTTAGCCTGTTCGCCTCTTAAAGGCACAGTGCCGCTTTTTCCATATTTCCTTGACTCTAGTGTTTTTGTGTTCTCCCCTGTTTCCCTCTCCAGTGCCCCTGGTCCTAGTCCTTGACATTTAGCCCTGGCCCTGTCCCTTAGCCCTAGTCCCTTAGCCTGTTCGCCTCTTAAAGGCACAGTGCCGCATTTTCCAGTTTTCCTTGACTCTAGTGTTTTTGTGTTCTCCCATAAAGGGACTGTTCCGCCTTTTGTTCTATAATAAAGATTTGCCCTGTTTTGCCTTACTCTCATACCTGTCTTGTGTTGTGCGATTGGGGTCGGTTACAAACCATAACACAGAGACTTTAACTCACAGAGACTTTAACTCACAGAGACTTTAACCCACAGAGACTTTAACTCACAGATACTTTAACTCACAGAGACTTTAACTCACAGAGACTTTAACCGACAGAGACTTTAACTCACAGAGACTTTAACCCACAGAGACTTACTTTAACTCACAGAGACTTTAACCTACAGAGACTTTAACCTACAGAGACTTTAACCTACAGGGACTTTAGCTCACTAGTTATTTTTACCAGAAGATTACTCTCTATTAACAAAAACAAATCTCTATGTACTGTTTTGACACCAAGAGAAGCCTGGAGCACACAGCCCTCAGTACAGAGATACTGCAGCCGTCACCAGGAGAAGCCTGGAGCACACAGCCCTCAGTACAGAGATACTGCAGCCGTCACCAGGAGAAGCCTGGAGCACACAGCCCTCAGTACAGAGATACTGCAGCCGTCACCAGGAGAAGCCTGGAGCACACAGCCCTCAGTACAGGAGATACTGCAGCCGTCACCAGGAGAAGCCTGGAGCACACAGCCCTCAGTACAGGAGATACTGCAGCCGTCACCAGGAGAAGCCTGGAGCACACAGCCCTCAGTACAGGAGATACTGCAGCCGTCACCAAGAGAAGCCTGGAGCACACAGCCCTCAGTACAGGAGATACTGCAGCCGTCACCAGGAGAAGCCTGGAGCACACAGCCCTCAGTACAGAGATACTGCAGCCGTCACCAGGAGAAGCCTGGAGCACACAGCCCTCAGTACAGAGATACTGCAGCCGTCACCAGGAGAAGCCTGGAGCACACAGCCCTCAGTACAGGAGATACTGCAGCCGTCACCAAGAGAAGCCTGGAGCACACAGCCCTCAGTACAGAGATACTGCAGCCGTCACCAAGAGAAGCCTGGAGCACACAGCCCTCAGTACAGAGATACTGCAGCCGTCACCAAGAGAAGCCTGGAGCACACAGCCCTCAGTACAGGAGATACTGCAGCCGTCACCAAGAGAAGCCTGGAGCACACAGCCCTCAGTACAGAGATACTGCAGCCGTCACCAGGAGAAGCCTGGAGCACACAGCCCTCAGTACAGGAGATACTGCAGCCATTGCTATAATATAATGGCTTCCGTTCCCAATGGAAGCAATACCTGCAGGCAGACCCTTGGGTCTGGGCGGTGGTCTTGGCAGAGGTCCCGCAGATGTCTCCGCAGTGATCAGAATCTATGGGGTGTAATTGCCAGTCTCACCAGGTCTCCTCCGAGGCCCGGCACAGGGCCCGCACGGGGAGGTGTGAGTAATTGGATGGGATGTCACTCAGACTCCAGCGTCTGACCGCCTTCTACTGACCCGGGACTTCTCACCTCGTGAGCGTGGGCGCAGAACTAATAGCCTATCTACTGGCCACCTGAGGGGTGTTTTATATCAGCGCCGCCTGACAGAGACAGAGAGACAGTCCTCCCTGGGCGCCCCCCCCCCCCCCCCCCCCGGATGACAGAAACAGAGAGGCGGTCCCAGGCTTTGAGGACACAGTACTCTATAGTAGACCTGCTGACCAGGCTGTTAGAGGAATACAGCAGCCAAATTAAAGCAGTCTGGGTTCTATTAGGCTACCTCCTCCCCAACAAGCACTACCACCACCTCCACATACACTACTACTACTGCTGCTACTACTATTACTACTACTACTACTACTACTACTACTACTACTACTACTACTACTACTACTACTACTACTACTACTACTACTACTACTACTGCTACTACTACTACTACTACTACTACTACTACTACTACTACTACTACTACTACTACTACTACTACTACTACTACTACTACTACTACTACTACTACTACTACTACTACTGTTCCTACTACTACTACTGTTCCTACTACTATTATGGCAAGCCGTTTTAACATTTATTCCCATTTTCTAGCTAGCTGGGTACCTAGCTAGCTCATTCACAAGGACAATTTTGCGAATGAACTAGCTGGGTACCCAACTAGCTCATTCGCAAAGATGACCTAGCTAGCTGGGTACCCAGCTAGTTCATTCACAAAGACACATTTGCGAATGAGCTAGCTCACTACCTAGGTTGCAAATGTGTCAGCTAGCTGGGTACCCAGCTAGCTAGGTAGCACGTGTCTTAGCTAGTTAACTAGCCGGCTTTGTCCCATAGGCTTTACACCAAATTTTGCCTCAGCTAGTAGCTAGCTCATTCGCAAAATGGTCCTTGCGAATGAGCTAGCTGGGTACCCAGCTAGCTAATGTGTCAGCTAGCTGGGTACCCAGCTAGCTCATTCGCAAGGACAATTTTGCGAATGAGCTAGTTGGGTACCCAGCTAGCTAATGTGTTTTTGCAAATGAACTAGCTGGGTACCTAGCTAGCTCATTCGCAAGGACCATTTTGCGAATGAGCTAGTTGGGTACCCAGCTAGCTAATGTGTTTTTGCGAATGAACTAGCTAGGTACCCAGCTAGCTCATTCACAAAATAGTCCTTGTGAATGAGCTAGCTAGGTACCCAGCTAGTTCATTCGCAAAGACACATTAGCTAGCTGGGTACCTAGCTAGCTCATTCACAAAATACTCCTTGTGAATGAGCTAGCTAGGTACCCAGTTAGTTCATTCGCAAAGACACATTAGCTAGCTGGGTACCCAACTAGCTAGCTTGTCTTTGCGAATCAGCTAGCTGGGTAGCTAGCTAGCTCATTTGCAAGGACACATTTGTGAATGAGCTAGTTGGTTAACCAGCTAGCTGATTCATGAGTGTTTGGGGGCGGGGGGTGTTGGTGTTTGGGGGCGAGGACCAGGCCAGCAAGGCCTCACCTCCATACTAGTATAGCTGGGCAGGCATAACAGAGTGTGAATGAGCTAGTTCGTTAACGAGCTAGCTCATTCGCAAGGACACATTTGTGAATGAGCTAGTTCGTTAACCAGCTAGCTCATTCGCAAAGACCATTTTGTGAATGAGCTAGCTGGGTACCCAACTAGCTCATTCGCAAAGATGACCTAGCTAGCTGGGTACCCAGCTAGCTAATGTGTCTTTGCGAATGAACTAGCTGGGTACCTAGCTAGCTCATTCACAGGAACAATTTTGCGAATGAACTAGCTAGGTACCCAACTAGCTCATTTGCAAAGATGACCTAGCTAGCTGGGTACCCAGCTAGTTCATTCGCAAAGACACATTTGCGAATGAGCTAGCTCACTACCTAGGTTGCAAATGTGTCAGCTAGCTGGGTACCCAGCTAGCTAGGTAGCACGTGCCTTAGCTAGTTAACTAGCCGGCTTTGTCCCATAGGCTTTACACCAAATTTTGCCTCAGCTAGTAGCTAGCTCATTCGCAAAATGGTCCTTGCGAATGAGCTAGCTGGGTACCCAGCTAGCTGACACATTAGCTAGCTGGGTACCCAGCTAGCTCATTCGCAAGGACCATTTTGCGAATGAACTAGCTGGGTACCCAACTAGTTCATTCGCAAAGATGACCTAGCCTAGTTCATTCGCAAGGACCATTTTGCGAATGAACTAGCTGGGTACCCAACTAGTTCATTCGCAAAGATGACCTAGCTAGCTGGGTACCCAACTAGTTCATTCGCAAAGATGACCTAGCTAGCTGTGTACCCAGCTAGTTCATTCGCAAGGATCATTTTGCGAATGAGCTAGTTGGGTACCCAGCTAGTTCATTCGCAACCTGCGAATGAACTAGTTGGGTACCCAGCTAGTTAATTCGCAACCTGCGAATGAACTAGCTGGGATGAGTAGCAACGTCTGGGGGCGGACGTCTAGGGGCGTGGTACATGACGTAGCTGCTGGTATTTGCATTTCAATGATAGGGCACATTTGATTGGGTCATTCTGACGTCTGGGGGGCAGGGCTAGGCATACAGAAATACGTGCACGTTCTGTTTATAGTCCCCAGCTCAACAAATTATGTGTTTTAAAATATGTTGCGACCGTCGGATTGTTGTTCAAAACGGAGGGATACTAGCTAAGGTGTGCGGGAGTTGGCGTATATAAGTTGATTGCTTTAAAACGGAGAGAAATGTCGTATTTACGCTGTTTAAAACGGGCTGATGGACGAAAATCTTTGGTTTTAGCCTAACGTATGGGGTGGTGTTCAATTCGCGAGCGGGTAAGGGGCCTACGTAATGTTTAAAGAACAACATCTAAGGTTATATGGAATTTACAAATCTAGATGTGAAGAAAGATTTTGAAAAGATGTTTTAATTTTCTTTTAAATTAGATAAGTTGCCGATGAGGAATCGTAAAAGGACGTGGCGAGGAGAGATGACGTATGTTCGCTTCGGGTTTGCGCGATGAGTTCTGGGTATCGTAGTTTTAGTGTTTGTGAATGTTAAATGTGGGGAATGTTTGTGCTGCTGTGACACATTAAAGAACAACATCTAAGGTTATGTGGAATTTACAAATCTAGATGTGAAGAAAGATTTTGAAAAGATGTTTTAATTTTCTTTTAAATTAGATAAGTTGCCGATGAGGAATCGTAAAAGGACGTGGCGAGGAGAGATGACGTATGTTCGCTTCGGGTTTGCGCGATGAGCTCTGGGTATCGTAGTTTTAGTGTTTAACGTTGTGAATGTTAAATGTGGGGAATGTTTGTGCTGCTGTGACACATTAAAGAACAAC
This sequence comes from Notolepis coatsorum, assembly GCF_963971535.1. Taxonomy (NCBI): domain Eukaryota; kingdom Metazoa; phylum Chordata; class Actinopteri; order Aulopiformes; family Paralepididae; genus Notolepis; species Notolepis coatsorum. Next base: position 62,735,021 of record NC_140169.1, read on the forward strand.
ATCTAAGGTTATGTGGAATTTACAAATCTAGATGTGACGAAAGATTTTGAAAAGATGTTTTAATTTTCTTTTAAATTAGATAAGTTGCCGATGAGGAATCGTAAAAGGACGTGGCGAGGAGAGATGACGTATGTTCGCTTCCGGTTTGCGCGATGAGCTCTGGGTATCGTAGTTTTAGTGTTTGTGAATGTTAAATGTGGGGAATGTTTGTGCTGCTGTGACACATTAAATAACAACATCTAAGGTTATGTGGAATTTACAAATCTAGATGTGAAGAAAGATTTTGAAAAGATGTTTTAATTTTCTGTTAAATTAGATAAGTTGCCGGATATATTGCGATCGTTTTACCGGAAGTGGTCACGGACTCACGGCTTCTCAAACTACATTGTTTTACCGTCAACAATGTATTGAATGATCGGGAGAAACACACATCAAAATGGGTGAGTAAATAAGCTGACAATATTAGCATAGATGAATAAATAGCTAACGTTATCCAGTTGACATTACAGATCATAGCTTTCATAACGTCAGCTAACGTTAACGAAAGTAGAGTAGGTAAACACGTTCATGTTAGCTGTACTGGTTGTTCATAGCTTGCTAGCTAGCTAACGTTACCTAACGTTAGTATATCGATAGCCTAATTTAACGTTAGCTATTTATCCATACTCTAACTACAGTAAATGTCTGGATGTAACAGTACTGTATATCTGTATGTCGTGTATGTCATGATGAATTGAAAATGGGGACCTGATGTAAACAAGACTTTCTATCTCTCTGTTATGCAACCCCAATTAGCAGTTGTTTTTACTGTATTTATTCTGCAATCTTAAATAAACAAATCAAACCTTAGCTAATTTCCCCCCATGATGTGATTGATTGAAAACGTTATTAACAGATTGCAGAATGGGTACAATACAGTACGGCTAAATTCACACAAGTACTAAGGATGCAGTTTATGACATAAAGATATACAGTACTTTGTAAGAAAACGAGATAATAAAAGATATATACATCCGAAGGGGACTATATTATTCTCATGTACAATGAAGTTGTGATATTTTTCTGTATTGTCGCAGTGAAAGGGTTAACCCGTTGGTAGTGTGGTAGTGAAAGGGTGTATGTATCTAGCTTTTTAAATCCATTTCAAGGTACATTCACACACTGTCATACTTTTGTTTCTGAAAGACAACTACTGTTTCATATTGTGTCAGATTCTCAGATAGTGGTCCCCGCCACAACCGTGTCACCTAGTACTTTCTACAAGCTGGGCAATGACTCCTTCAAACTGGTGGCCCAGAAGCTGAAGTGGGACGAGGCCAGGAGGCAGTGCCAAGCAGACGACGCATATCTGGCCAATATCCTGAACCCGATAATACAAGCCTTCATTACCCTGCAGATCCATAAGTTATTATCCATAAATTATTATTATTATCTCTGTGTGTGGCGTTAGGCGCTGAGCGTGGCACGAATAAATTATTTTTCAGCCCGCTTTTGTATCGTGCATAAGAACACAAATACTCTCGGTAATCTATAGTTTATTTGAAAACTATTCATAAATCAGCCGGAAAATGACAATGTGTTTTGTGTATTCCAGTAAATGGCTATTTTCGTGGAATTTCTCTGAAATTACTAGAACTCTCCGAAACTATACTCTTATTCAAAACGGTATAAAACGGAAATGTACTGATGAAAAAACAATCCGTTTTGTACATCTTTGACTGCAAGCAAGTCATTGATAAGCGACGGGTGTATTAGACACATAGCCATAATTTAAGATATAGTTTATGCATTCGCAAATGTGCTCTTCCTCCCATTGATTAACGTGGTGGCATCCAAGCGATAAATTGTCATATCCGACTGGCAACCAATGTGTTAACCCTTTCACTGCCACACGACAGAAGGTTAACCCTTTACTATCACGCAACCGACGGCGATGCTTCATCATTAGCATCATTAGCTCTGCATCCGTGGAGCTAATGATGGAGCATCGCCGTCGGTTGTGTGATAGTAAAGGGCTAACCTTCTGTATTGTCACAGTGAAAGGGTCAAGGACACTGGGTCAGACAGTTGTTTGTTCACAGAGGATCTTGTTCTCTCTTGTGACTTCTCTTTTCTCAGACTGGCGGCCGGTTCAAGTGGGTGGACAACTGGCCTCTTTCCTAGTCAAGTCAAGTCAAGTCAAGAGTTTTAATTGTCACGGCATACAGGTATACAATGAAATGCGGGTGGTCTTGCCCGCAACGATATGCAATACAGTGGTACAACATATAATAGAATCCAATAAAAAAAAAAACATAGTGCAATAAACAGGTACAGGTAACATGGTGTGACATCTCGGTATCTGTACATAGTTATTTACAGAGCATGAAGGACATGCTACACCAAATGGGGGAGAAACGAGCCTACAATGAACGACGCCTGTGTCAGGGCTCTACAGTGCGAGCAAATTGCTCGCATATGCCCCTAAAAATATGTGTGTGCGAACCTGCAAAATCAAGTACTCGCACAGCGTGCGAGTGGGGCCGGCGAGTGCAGAGTAAATAATAATAATAATGGATTGGATTTATATAGCGCTCTTCTCTGACTCAGAGCGCTTCACAGAGTCCACTATTCGTTCATACACAGTCATACCGGTGGTGGTAAGCTACAATTGCAGCCAGAGCTGCCCTGAGGCAGACTCACGGAAGCGTGGCGAATAATCAACGCCTACGGCCCCTCCGACCACCACCAACATTCATACATACATTCAAATGTACAGCCTCATTCGTCCTTTTTTTTCTCCGCTGTGAGAATCGTTAAAAAACTACAAGTCCCACAGTTCACAGCCGCATAAACGTTCCAATCACAGTAGAGTTTCCTGTGGTCACGCGACTGGAAACTGAAAGTAATGTTTAGCGTCAGCATAGATATATCTATGAGCGTCAGTGTCTGAGTCAGACAATACAGCCATGTCGAAGCCCATTCATTTTTATTTTGCGCGAAAGATACCGGAGAATGAGAAGTCAGGCGAGGCAGCTCATGTTACAGAGGTGATAGTTAACCAAGATACTGACGCTAGCCAGCATGCTAGCGAGGCTACACCCACTACTACCCCCACTGTAGCACCCAATGTACCCACTGTAGCTAACTAGCTAACGAAGCTACACCCAATGTACATTTACATTTAGTCATTTAGCTGACGCTTTTATCCAAAACGACTTACAAGTTCTGTGCAACAAGACAGCAAGAAGGGTATAACTCTATCAGCTGAGTAACAATGTTCATCAAAGTGTTGCGTGTTACAGTGTAGGTTAGTTTATTAGGACAAGTGCATGACATTAAGGATTAGGGATGCCCCGATCGATCGGCCACCGATCGTTATCGGCCGATATTCAGTATAAATATGCGATCGGGGAATTCCGATAATGAGTCATATTCGCCGATCGCGGAAACTGATCAAGTGGATATCTCACTCGCTTGTCTCAGACGCACAGGACCTGCAAACTGCTCCTCCTCCCTAGCCCCGCCCGTACCCGTGTAGAGTTTGTAAACACAGAGGAGGCGGCTCCTCTGCTGAGTCTAGATAGTGCATTCGACCTGAGCTAACGTTAGCTACCTAGCTATCGTTACTGTTTTATTTTCGCCGATCGTCAAAACAGATCTCACTCGCTGAGTTCTGTCTCAGACACCGGGAGCTGCACACAGTGCTGCGCGTCTTCTGCTCCTCCTCCAGCTCCTCCCGCACGCATGTAAACACGGGTCTAGTCTAGTCTAGTGGGACGGGACCTCCATGAGCTAACGTTAGCTACCGCTACAAAATGACCCAGTCAACTATTCACTTTTAGTTTAATACATGATGAGGCATTGTCTAACTGAACGGTATCTAGCCGGCTAGCTACTGATAGCTCCTGATATCAACAAATGCTCCAGCAATAGTCTAGTTATCTAGTACTAGTGTATGTTACCTCTGTTAGCTCACGTTAGCTTAGCTCACTGTTCAAAACGAAATGTCCCATTCAACTAAATAGTTCACTGAGGCGTTGTCTTAACGTTATATTTCCGGCTAGCAGTAGCTACAGACAGCTCCTGATATCAATGTCTTATAACACTCATTCGATGCATATTCGAAGCCCGGCTTGCGTCGCAGTCATTAACGGGGATAGCTGAGGGGGTAGGGTATATCTGCAGAGCCTAGGGTAAATCTGCAGAGCCGAATGTGATTTGATCAAAGCAGAGTATGTACACACAGACAGTGGAGATAGCGAGCATTTTGACTTGTTGCGTGGTGGCGATGTCTCGCAGATAATACAAGTACAAGTCTAATTATATAATATATATATTTTATAAAAAAAAAAAAAAAAAAAAAACTTTTTATATAAAATAATTTTTAATTTCTTTTTAATCAAAAACGATCGGTATCGGTATTGGCCGATATGGCTCACGACGATCGGTGATCGGTATCGGTGGCAAAAAACGTGATCGGGGCATCCCTATTAAGGATAGTCGGGGTTAGATTTTTTTTTTTTTCTTTTTTTTTTTTTTTATCATTTCAGATAATGGTTGAAGAAGTGAGTCTTTAGTCGACGGCGAAAGATTGGACGGGATTCGGCTGTCCTAACTGGGATGGGTAGTTCATTCCACCATTGTGGGGCAAGGACTGAGAATAGGCGGCTTCTCTTTGATGACCCTCCGGGAGCTTGGATAGGAGTAGATCTGAGGCGGCCAGAAGATGCAGAGCGTAGGGGTCTTGAGGGTGTGTAGTTAGAGACCATTGACCGGAGGTAGGCGGGAGCGGTTCCCTTTGCCGCACGGTATGCTAGGTCGAGGGCCTTGAAGCGGATACGTGCAGCAATGGGGAGCCAGTGCAGGTCCCTAAGAAGTGGGGTGACATGGGCCGACTTCGGTAGGTTTGAGATCAGGCGGGCCGCTGCGTTTTGAATGAGTTGAAGAGGCTTGGTGGCAGTGGCCGGGAGGCCAGCTAGCAGTGCGTTGCAGTAGTCGAGGCGGGAGATGACTGTTGATTGGACGAGGAGTTGGGTGGCTTCTTTTGTCAGGAAGGGGCGTATCCTTCTGACGTTGCTCAGGAGGAATCTGCAGGTTCTGGTTGTCGCTGCGATGTGAGCAAATGTACCCACTGTAGCTAACGAAGCTACACCCAATGTACCCACTGTAGCTAACGATGCTACACCCACTGGAGCCGGAGGGAAGACATACAAATTTAACGTGAATTGGCTAAACATTTTCCCATGGCTAGAGTTGGAAAACAATGTCATGTTTTGTAAATATTGCAGAGGGCAGAAACAGGCAGGCAATACGCCCTTTGTGTCGGGAAACCCGCACCTGAAGAGATTCGGTAGTAAAACGCAACGTCTCGCGGCGGCACATCCAGTCATCCAGTGTAGAGATTTGTACATATTGAGAAAGGAGAGACCATCGTTGTGAGTTTGTTTAGCACACACACACAGTGTGGGCCAGTGACTTTGGTGCTATTGCACAGTTCCGTTCCCATTTGAACATGCACATACAGAGTACTACTATACATGTACATTTATTTTTGTTTAAAAAATGTGAGTTTGTTAATAAACTCGGTTACTAGAAAAAAAATTCACTGTGCTCCTAAATTTCTTTGTGTGCTCCTAAATTTTTTCATTTAGGAGCACCTGTGCCCCTAATGAAAAAGGTTAGCGTAGAGCCCTGTCTACATGGACGTGGACCGAACGTGGAAGACGGCAGCATGCAGCAACAGCCACTACTCTGCAAGAGGTCACCAGGTCTGAATATCTATATATGATAATAATAATAATAATAATAATAATAATAATAATAATAATAATAATAATAATAATAATAATAATAATAATAATAATAATAATAATAATAATAATAATAATAATAATAATAATAATAATAATAATAATAATAATAATAATAATAATAATAATAATAATAATAATAATAATAATAATAATAATAATAATAATAATAATAATAATAATGGTAATAATAACTTAATTTGCATAGCACCTTCACAGCAGTAATGTAGACATAATGGACATAAAATAGACATAGGCATAATATTAGCATGCAATTAGCATAAAATAGTGCAATAGTGCAGTGCAATAAAATCGCTCTAATTTACAGTACAATAATCACTGTGCATGTAATGAGTATAAGTAGCAGAGTGTATTAAAAGGCTAAGGTGAACGAGGTACGTATTTAGCTTACTTTTGAAAATATTTTGTGATCTAGCCTAATGTCCATAGGGTGTTCCATGGCTTTGGTGCATCATTCGCAAAGGCTGCCTCCTTGATTTTCTTTTGGCTGTGGTTGGGAACCTTCAATAAACCAGTAGTCATTCATTAATTTGGCCGTCCTCAGACGGGTTCGCCAGTGGAGATTCCAATCATCCCGATCCTCCATACATCCGACCAGTTCCGTAGGGCTCTCCACACCTGCGTCCTTCCTCAGTATGTCTACATATGTTAGCGTGGAACATCCTCTTGGTCGTCGCCCGTGTGTTGGCTCCCAGAGCACTAGCTTGCTAGTCGGAAGTACCTGGTGTCGGTGGCAGTGACCTGCAAGTTTCATCCTCCTGGATGCCACCTTGTCGCTCAGCCTTGGTAGTCCCCCGTACAGATGCTTGTTGGTTACATGCTCATTCAGAACGCAGTTTCCCGCCTGATCTCAAACCTACCGAAGTCAGCCCATGTCACCCCACTTCTTAGGGACCTGCACTGGCTCCCCATTGCCGCACGAATCCGCTTCAAGGCCCTCGACCAGGCATATCGTGTGGCAAAGGGAACGGCTCCCGCCTACCTCCGGTCAATGGTCTCTAACTACACACCCTCAAGACCCCTATACGCTCTGCATCTTCCAGCTGCCTCAGACCTACTCCTATCCAAGCTCCGGGAGGGTCATCAAAGAGAAGCCGCCTATTCTCAGTCCTTGCCCCATAATGGTAGAACGAACTTCCCACCACAGTTAGGACAGCCGAAACCCATCCAATCTTTTGCTGTCGACTAAAGACACACTTCTTAAACCAATATCTGAAATACAATTAAAAAATATATCTAACCCTAACTAACCTTACTGTCATGCACTTATATATACTAATATACTAACCCAGTGGTTCTCAACCTTTTTACACCAAGTACCACTTGAGAGTGTAGATGGCTCTCCAAGTACCACCATATGACCGACGTTAAAATACAGTAACTAACTCTATTCAGCTATGCACAGTTCACACAGGAGGCAAATTTATTCCTAATACCATTATTTATTGTTAACTTGTACGAAAGGGGTACTAGAACTAGCAAACTCTTCCACACAATTCTCAAACAATGCAAGGGGAATTGAGAACATAATAACTAACATTCTCACATAGCAAGTGAGAAAATGAAGAACAACTGTGAAAATTAAGAACAACTGTATTTCAGCAAATGTACTTCATTCAAACACTCTGAATGAACACTCTCCATCTCTCTCTCACACTCTCTCCATCTCACACACTCTCTCTCTCTCTCTCTCTCTCTCTCACACATGCACAAAGTGTAACAGGCGAGGGATAATACATTTCAAACAAATAAGTGTATTTCTCTGTCTGTCAGATTCTATCTCTCCCCCACTGTGTCTCTCCCTCTCCATCTCTCTCCCCCCTCTCTCTCCTTCTCTCTTTCTCTCTCCCTCTATCTCCTTCCCTTTCTCTCTCCCTCTCTCTCCTTCCCTTTCTCTCTCCCTCTCTCTCTTCCCCCTCTCTCTCCCCCTCATTCTGTCTCTCTCACACACACACACAAATTTTGCGTGGGCTGATCCATAGTGGGCGAGTGCCTGCGGTCAACCGCGGTGGCGATCAAACTAAAATATTTTTATTGTTTGCGGTTAATTTGCGACCTGGTTAGTTAAAATACAAATATAATTAGCATAATACCGCCGATATCCTGCATCAAATCCCGACTCTTTCCAGAGGGATCTTCTTCCAATCAAATAAAGTCTAATCCGACGGCAGTAACAGCATAAGGATGAATGAATAGTGATGTGGATGTAAATCAACAAAACACTTGTAGTCCATTCTAGAAGTGACGGAAGGCTTTGAGAAACGAGTGTTCAGTCGCTCGGTATAGTGTGTGGCTACTTACCAGCTTTCGCTATGCGAAACTTAATTTAGTCTCTTGAAACCTGTTTTTTCATGCATTAGTATTATCTCATCCCGATTCTCCTTATTTCAGGTGAGTGGCACTGGATCGACAACAGCGTCGTGGACTACACCAACTGGAAAGTCGGGTATCTCATGATGCAGCAGTTAAGGTGTTGATACCATTCAGCACCACATATCTGTGTGAAGCTGGCTTTTCATCCATGACGGCTCTGAAAACAAAATATAGGGCCAAGTTGAGCCTTGAGGATGACATGCGTGTTGCCTTGTCAAAGATCTCCCCACGTATTGACCGTATTATTAGCCAGCAGCAGCAGACCTCGCATTGAGCTAGAAATTTAGCACTAGTGAACTAGTGCTTATTTTCTGTATTTATTTATATTTTTTGAGAAATGGTAACTTGGTGATCCTTTTCTGTATTTAAAAAGAATACATGATTTTCTGTTTTTGAGAAATGGTCAAACTTATCCAAATATGCTATTTTTATGGAGAACAGTGCAGCTGCAACAGATAGCACTTTAGTGATCCTTTTCTGTATTTAAAAAAAATACATGATTTTCTGTTTTTGAGAAATGGTCACACCAAATATGCTATTTTTATGGAAAAGTGTGCAGCTGCATGTGCAGCTGCAACAGATAGCACTTTAGTGATAATTTTCTCTAATTATTAATGCTATTTGATTTACTAATAACTACAAGCAGTGTAATGTCAACAGTACTAAGCCATTTAGACCTGAAACACCTGTTAATAATGCATTATATAGCCTGCATATACACACAAATGTGTTTCCCGGTTTCTTAAATAAACATTATTTTGAAAGCAAGCACTTTTGTCATCATTGTAGCAAAAAAGACAGGACCGGAAAAGTCTTTATCGTATGTAGGGGTGACCCCCCCCCCCCCCCCCCCCCCCCAACCACATCCAATGTACAGTCCCCCCCCACCCCACCTGCCCAACCTCCTCCAATGTACAGTTTCTACGTCAAATGTATATACTCTCTTTTCTGGACTATTTTTGTATCACAAACGGTACTGTATTTGCAAATCTGGTAAATCTGGTATGTCATAAATGTATAGATGTAGCAGTACTGTCTATCTGTGTGTCATGTATGTCATATATGTCCTGATGAATTGAAAATGGGGGACCCTGATGTAAACAAGACGAAAGCCTTTCTCTGGTCTGCATCCCCTTAACAATTGTGTGTATTGAGCTGTACTGTACTGTACCCATTCTGCAATATGTTAATACAGTTTTCAATCAATCATTCGGTCATGTTGCATTGCAACTACCGCCCTGTTTCTATTCTTATCTCCATCTCGAAAGTCATGGAAAAAATAGTCTACGAACAGGTCGAAAAGTACCTAGCGGAAAAAAATCGAATCTACGAATTCCAATCTGGCTTCAGAACATCCCACTCCACTGACACATTGATTGATTGAAAAGTTTATTAACAGATTGCAGAATGGGTACAGTACAGCTCAATACATACAATTGTTAAGGGGATGCAGACCAGAGAAAGACTTTCATCTTGTTTACATCAGGGTCCCCCATTTTCATTCATTCATCATCAATTCACCTGCTCTATTTGAACGACCACATCAAACAAGAGGTGGACGCGGGCAAATACTGCGGCATGGTCATGCTGGACCTACAAAAGGCCTTCGACACTGTCAATCACTCCATTCTGATTGAGTGAGCTGGATGCAATCCTACCTGCAGCTGTGTTTGTCGACGGTGACTTGAAATGCAAAGCAGTTGAATATATATATATTCCATGAAATATGACAGAATCAACAGACGAATATTTATGTGGCGATAAAATACAAGACTTTGAATGGGATATCGACCCAGAAAGACGTGTTTAATTCCATTGAAGCCAATTGTAATTATTATACTGAGTAACAATTTAGTGAATGTATAGTATTAGATAACACATTTTCATTAATACATTTCAAGGGGGGTCTATGTAGAAGACGTCAATGCTGCTTACAATACTTTTTTGAATATCTATCGGACACTTTATGATAGGCACTGCCCAATGGTTCAACATAAACAAAAAAGTAATGACAATAGAAAACCATGGATAACAAAGTGGTTAGAGAATGCATGTAAAAAGAAAAACAAACTATAGAGATTTGATCAAATGTAGAAAAAAGGCTGCTGAAACTAAATACAAAGTGTATAAGAATAAGTTAGTATTCATTATGAGATGGGCCAAGAAAGATTATTACAATAGATTGTTAGGCGGAAATAAAAATAATAAATAAGGTAATGGGAAATAAATCAGCGTCCATAAAAATGCCTAGCCATTTCATTAGTAATAGTAAGACTATAAAAAACATGAATGAGGTGGTTAATGAATTCAACAATTTTTTTGTGAATGTGCGGCCAAATCTGGCAGATGCCATTCAAAAACACGATGAACCATTACAGGAAGGATGGAGAGGAGATAGTAAAGTACTGCAGTCTATGTTTTTGGGAAATGTCAGTGAAGCAGAAATCATATCCATTGTATCAAAGTCAAAGAATAAGACATCCATTGACAGTGATGGGATAATAATAACTTTATTTGTATAGCACTTTTCATACAGAGGTTGCAGTTCAAAGTGCTTCACAACAGTAGAACATACAGGCATAAGCAAGCATAAAAAAATTATAAGAACATTTAAATACAAAGAGATAGAGATACAGTAATACAAATCTAGTCCCTTTGCAGGTTGATGTGAACACAACATGCAAAGAACATGCAATACAAAGATAATAAACGTACATACTAATTGTGTAGTAGTTATTATTATTGTATTAATATTCTACAGTATCGGCAGATCGCTGCCATCTCAAATGAATCTTCTGTACATCCCTGCAAGAAAGCCATTGAGAATATATATACTGTGTTATTTAATTTATTTAATCCATATGTGTTGTCTGGAAGCACTTTGCCATATTCTATTATAATTTTTTTGTGTTTTATGTTACATACGTCTGGTTTGATTGATTGATTGAAAACTTTATTAACAGATTGCAGAATGGGTACAATACAGTACAGCTCAATACACACAATTGTTAAGGGGATGCAGACCAGAGAAAGACTTTCGTCTTGTTTACATCAGGGTCCCCCATTTTCAATTCATCAGGACATATATGACATACATGACATACAGATAGTCAGTACTGCTACATCTATACATTTATGACATACCAGATTTGCAAATACAGTACTGTTTGTGATACAGAAGGAGTCAAGAAAAGGGTGTATATACATTTGACGTAGAAACTGTACATTGGAGGAGGTTGGGTGGGGGGGGTTGGGTACATTGGGATATTGACAACCATACTGGGTAATTTACATTGGAGGTGGTTGGGGGGGGGGGGCGGGGGCACACTGTATAAACAAGCAAAACTGTACATTGAGGGGGGGGGGAGACACTGTACAACCAAACAAAATTGTACATTGGACTATTGACAAAACCATACTAGGTAAATGACTGTACATTGGAGGGGGTTGGGTTAGGATATTTACAGGGGCCAGTGTTGAATTGCAGTCTCCCGTAGGTGTCCCTTGAGAGAGGTTTTGAAAGTGGGTAGTGATCCACATTCCTTTACAGCTTTGGGTAGGGCGTTCCACATTGATGTGGCATAATTGCGAAACGTGTTTAGTCCCTTATTTGAGCCGAATCTGGGTTTAACATGATTTGTGGAGCTCCCTCTGGTGTTGTGATCGTGGTATTCACTGACCTTTGGGAAGTATTTTGCCATGTACATGGGTACCTTGGTCGTGTAGTGTATCTTGTAGACCAGGCCCATTGCAAGTTGCTGTACTCTGTCGTCTACTCTAAGCCATCCTAGGTTGTCAAAGTGGGCAGGGGTGAGGTGGGTTCTAGGAGTAAGGTCAAGCAGTAGTCTGACCAGTTTGTTTTGAGATGTTTGTAATTTTGTTTTTAGCGCCTTTGAGGTGCTTTGGTACCATTGATTGATTGATTGATTGAAAACTTTATTAACAGATTGCAGAATGGGTACAATACAGTACAGCTCAATACACACAATTGTTAAGGGGATGCAGACCAGAGAAAGACTTTCGTCTTGTTTACATCAGGGTCCCCCATTTTCAATTCATCAGGACATATATGACATACATGACATACAGATAGTCAGTACTGCTACATCTTATACATTTATGACATACCAGATTTGCAAATACAGTACTGTTTGTGATACAGAAGGAGTCAGGAAAAGGGAGTATTTACATTTGACGTAGAAACTGTACATTGGAGGAGGTTGGGTGGGGGGGGTTGGGTACACTGGGATATTGACAACCATACTGGGTAATCTACATTGGAGGTGGTTGGGGGGGGGGCACACTGTATATACAAGCAAAACTGTACATTGAGGGGGGGGGGGAGACACTGTACAAACAAACAAAATTGTACATTGGACTATTGACAAAACCATACTAGGTAAATTACTGTACATTGGAGGGGGTTGGGTTAGGATATTTACAGGGGCCAGTGTTGAATTGCAGTCTCCCGTAGGTGTCCCTTGAGAGAGGTTTTGAAAGTGGGTAGTGATCCACATTCCTTTACAGCTTTGGGTAGGGCGTTCCACATTGATGTGGCATAATTGCGAAACCATGAGGTGCAAGCATAGTCGTAGTACCCCTGAATGAGTGCTCCTGCCAGAGTCTTCAGGGTATTCTTGTTTACCAGAGAGGAGATCCGGTACAGGAATCGAGTTCGTTGGTTGACTTTTTTTATTACATTGGATGCCATGGCAATCAATTTCCCCCTTTGGGGATTAATAAAGTATATTCTCTCAAATCATTTTCAATTCTCCGTTTTCTATCAACAAATCTCGCATATCCTTGTCAGACAGATTGCCATACATGTCCTATTACATTCTAACATTTCTCTACTCTACTACTGTAACGTTGAATCTTGAGACACAAAATACACAAAATACTTCCCAAAGGTCAGTGAATACCACAACCACTACACCAGAGGAAGCTCAACAAATCATGTTAAACCCAGATTCGGCTCAAACAAGGGACTAAACACGTTTCGCAATTATGCCACAACAATGTGGAACGCCCTACCCAAAGCTGTAAAGGAATGTGAATCCCTGCCCACATTCAAAACCGCTCTTAAAGAGCACCTACGGGAGGCTGCAATTCGAAACTGGCCACCGTAAATGCCCAAAACCCCCACCACCTCCTAATAGACAGTCTCCTCACCACCGCATGTATATATTCCCTCCCCGCCGTATGTATATTTCCCTCCCACCCACCCACCCCCTCCTAATGTACAGTTCCCTCCCCATCATATGTATATACTCTGTCAGGATCTAGGGGTAACAGTACTGTATATTTGAATACCGTTATGTCACAAATGTATCAGTACTAAATACCTATATGTCCCTATGCCATAAATGTCATGTATGTTGTGTATGTCATAAATGTCTATATGAATTGAAAATGGGGGACCCTGATGGAAACAAGACAAACGTCTTTCTCAGGTCTGCATCCCCTTAACAATTGTATGTATTGAGCCGTACTGTATTGTACCCATTCTGCAATCTGTTAAATAAAGTTTTCATTCATTCATTCATTCAACTATATTTGAAAGGAACTGCAAACTTGAACCACGGCCGTGACGTATGTTCGCTTCCGGTTTGCGCGATGAGTTACTGTATAAACGGTTTCCATCTAGTCCCTTTGCAGGTTGATGTGAACACAACATGCAAAGAACATGCAATACAAAGATAATAAACGTACATACTAATTGTGTAGTAGTTAGTTATTATTATTAAACACTAAAACTACGATACCCAGAGCTCATTGCGCAAACCGGAAGCGAACATACGTCATCTTTCCTCGCCACGTCCTTTAACTATTCCTCACCGGCAACTTATCTAATTTAAAAGAAAATTAAAACATCTTTTCAAAATCTTTCTTCACATCTAGATTTGTAAATTCCACATAACCTTAGATGTTGTTCTTTAAACATTACGTAGGCCCCTTACCCGCTCGCGAATTGAATGCCACCCCATACGTTACGCTAAAACCAAGGATTTTCGTCCATCAGCCCGTTTTAAACAGCGTAAATACGACATTTCTCTCCGTTCTTAAAGCAATCAACTTATATACGCCAACTCCCCCACACCTTAGCTAGTATCCCTCCGTTTTTAACAACAATCCGACGGTCGCAACATATTTTAAAACACATAGTTTGTTTAGCTGGGGACTATAAACAGAACCGGTGTATCCGTATTTCTGTATGCCTACTTAGCCCTGCCCCCAGACTTCAGAATTACCCACTATATATTATATTCTCAATTGCTTTCTTGTTGCAGGGATGTACAGAAGATTCATTTGAGATGGCAGCGATCTGCCGATACTGTAGAATATTAATACAATAATAATAACTAACTACTACACAATTAGTATGTACGTTTATTATCTTTGTATTGCATGTTCTTTGCATGTTGTGTTCACATCAACCTGCAAAGGGACTATAATATGGAAACCGTTTATACAGTAACTCATCGCGCAAACCGGAAGCGAACATACGTCATCTCTCCTCGCCACCTCCTTTAACTATTCCTCACCGGCAACTTATCTAATTTAAAAGAAAATTAAAACATCTTTTCAAAATCTTTCTTCACATCTAGATTTGTAAATTCCACATAACCTTAGATGTTGTTCTTTAAACATTACGTAGGCCCCTTACCCGCTCGCGAATTGAACGCCACCCCATACGTTAGGCTAAAACCAAAGATTTTCGTCCATCAGCCCGTTTTAAACAGCGTAAATACGACATTTCTCTCCGTTCTTAAAGCAATCAACTTATATACGCCAACTCCCCCACACCTTAGCTAGTATCCCTGCGTTTTTAACAACAATCCGACGGTTGCAACATATTTTAAAACACATAATATTAGCTAAAACCAAATATTTTCGTCCATCAGCCCGTTTTAAACAGCGTAAATACGACATTTCTCTCCGTTCTTAAAGCAATCAACTTATATACGCCAACTCCCCCACACCTTAGCTAGTATCCCTGCGTTTTTAACAACAATCCAAGGTCGCAACATATTTTAAAACACATAATTTGTTGAGCTGGGGACTATAAACAGAACCAGGGTGCACGGAAAGGGCTGTAGCGTATTTCTGTATGCGTAGCCCTGCCCCCAGACTTCAGAATGACCCAATCAAATGTGCCCTGTCATTGAAATGCAAATACCAGCATCTGCGTCATGTACCACGCTCCTAGACGTCCGCCCCCAGACGTTGCTACTCATCTCAGCTAGTTCATTCGCAGGTTGCGAATGAACTAGCTGGGTACCCAACTAGCTCATTCGCAAAGATGACCTAGCTAGCTGGGTACCCAGCTAGCTAATGTGTCTTTGCGAATGAACTAGCTGGGTACCTAGCTAGTTCATTCGCAAGGATCATTTTGCGAATGAACTAGCTGGGTACCCAACTAGTTCATTCGCAAAGATGACCTAGCTAGCTGGGTACCCAGCTAGTTCATTCGCAAGGATCATTTTGCGAATGAGCTAGTTGGGTACCCAACTAGCTCATTCGCAAAGATGACCTAGCTAGCTGGGTACCTAGCTAGCTCATTCGCAAAGACACATTTGCGAATGAGCTAGCTCACTACCTAGGTTGCAAATGTGTCAGCTAGCTGGGTACTAGCTAGGTAGCACGTGTCTTTGCTAGTTAACTAGCCGGCTTTGTCCCATAGGCTTTACACCAAATTTTGCCTCAGCTAGTAGCTAGCTCATTCGCAAAATGGTCCTTGCGAATGAACTAGCTGGGTACCCAACTAGTTCATTCGCAAAGATGACCTAGCTAGCTGGGTACCCAGCTAGTTCATTCGCAAGGATCATTTTGCGATTGAACTAGCTGGGTACCCAACTAGTTCATTCGCAAAGATGACCTAGCTAGCTGGGTACCCAGCTAGTTCATTCGCAAGGATCATTTTGCGAATGAACTAGCTGGGTACCCAACTAGTTCATTCGCAAAGATGACCTAGCTAGCTGGGTACCCAGCTAGTTCATTCGCAAGGATCATTTTGCGAATGAGCTAGTTGGGTACCCAGCTAGTTCATTCGCAACCTGCGAATGAACTAGCTGGGATGAGTAGCAACGTCTGGGGGCGGACGTCTAGGGGCGTGGTACATGACGTAGCTGCTGGTATTTGCATTTCAATGATAGGGCACATTTGATTGGGTCATTCTGAAGTCTGGGGGCAGGGCTAGGCATACAGAAATACGCTACAGCCCTTTCCGTGCACCCTGGTTCTGTTTATAGTCCCCAGCTCAACAAATTATGTGTTTTAAAATATGTTGCGACCTTGGATTGTTGTTAAAAATGGAGGGATACTAGCTAAGGTGTGCGGGAGTTGGCGTATATAAGTTGATTGCTTTAAAACGGAGAGAAATGTCGTATTTACGCTGTTTAAAACGGGCTGATGGACGAAAATCTTTGGTTTTAGCTAATATTATGCGTTTTAAAATATGTTGCGACCGTCGGATTGTTGTTAAAAACGCAGGGCTACTAGCTAAGGTGTGCGGGAGTTGGCGTATATAAGTTGATTGCTTTAAGAACGGAGAGAAATGTCGTATTTACGCTGTTTAAAACGGGCTGATGGACGAAAATCTTTGGTTTTAGCCTAACGTATGGGGTGGCGTTCAATTCGCGAGCGGGTAAGGGGCCTACGTAATGTTTAAAGAACAACATCTAAGGTTATGTGGAATTTACAAATCTAGATGTGAAGAAAGATTTTGAAAAGATGTTTTAATTTTCTTTTAAATTAGATAAGTTGCCGGTGAGGAATAGTTAAAGGACGTGGCGAGGAAAGATGACGTATATTCGCTTCCGGTTTGCGCGATGAGCTCTGGGTATCGTAGTTTTAGTGTTTAACGAAGACCACTACACTTCCGCGTTACATTGAAATCGGGGAGGAGATTGCGGGGGGAGCATATGAATGAATGTGGACGAGAGCCGTGATGTAAGTGGTTGCCGATACGGCTGTGGGGGTGCTAGAGACATGATCGAATAGACGTTTATGCGCCTCGCTCTCCTGAACACGGCGTGACCCATAACTAATCGATCAGAACTAAATCGGCAGAGAAAAAGCCAATTTTAAAGCACCTATTCCGCATGGACATGCGCAGAGTGCCCATGGAGTCTGGACGACGCGAGATGACGCTCGAATGAATGTGGACTGTTCTATCAGAGGGGGGAGCTTCGATCACTACCCACTTTCAATAACACTCTCAAAAAACACCTACGGGAGACTGCAATTCGAAACTGGCCCCTACAAATGTCCTAACCCAGTTGTACAATAAATGACCAAGTATGGCTTTGTCAGTATTCCAATGTACAGTGTACAATGTGTGTGTCCCCCCCCCCACCTCCAATTTACAGCCCCCACCCAACCTCCTCCAATGTAGTTTCTACGTCAAATACACTCTTTTTCTGGACACTTTTGTATCACAAACAGTACTGTATTTGCAAATCTGATATGTCATAAATGTATAGATGTACTGTCTATGTTATGATGAATTGAAAATGGGGAACCCTGATGTAAACAAGACGAAAGTCTTTCTCTGGTCTGCATCCCCTTAACAATTGTATGTATTGAGCTGTACTGTACTGTACCCATTCTGCAATCTGTTAATAAACTTTTCAATCAATCAATCAATCAAGAGGCTCTATTGTTATGCCTTATTGCCCAACATTACAAAATTGATTATTCTTATTTATACTAACAATGACTAAATTCACACCATTCAAAAGTGTCATTATCACTGTTTTGTTTAGCTAGAATACCTGCACCACAATATAATTTGTGAATTATTAGCCCACTCACCCCCCACAGAGGTGATAAGAGGCATTGAGTTTCAAAAACACACAAATTATTCAAGAACATGCTTGTCAGAGGATGGTTTATTAATCCAGAAATTGTAAGAATTCTATTTACATGATCTATTATGCCAGTAATACTCTCAGTATTCATTCAGTGTACTCATGCATTCACAGGAATATTGTTAATTGTTCAATATATATATACAAAAAAAAATGTAATTGTTTCATTTGGGTTAACCTTCTGTCGTGTGGCAGTGAAAGGGTTAAGTGGCACTTTGGTAATTCACATGTAAAATAGAGTGGTTATTTGTGCTTGACAGGTGAACGCCGAACGCTGCCTAGTCAAAGCAAGTCTGAAAAAATGTGAAAAAGAGTTCCAGTAAAAGCATTGTAAAAAGTATTTTTTTTTTGCTGTTTAAAAGATATTTTTTCTTGACGTTTCTTTTTATGAAGGAGAGCATGGCGCTGTAATATTATTTAAAGGCACTTAATGCCATTGTAAAAATTAAGTGGGAGTGTTGTAATATTATTTAAAGGGACTTGAATGCCATTGTAAAATTAAGTGAGTGTTGTAATACAGTACTTTTACCTTACCACTAGATGGCACTATCAGTCACTCACTTTTTTTTTTTGCTACTTAGGCACTCTTTCGAAGTTGGTTAAGGTTAGAGTTTGTCTTAGAGCATGGCGATAGAACGCCATGATATTCTGTACCCGCAAAAAGCTAAAACAAAAGGCTGGCTGTCACAAAACAGTCACATCTAGAGACCTCAAAACCTACTCTAGCGAGGCCTTTAACCTTGAACTGGAGAGCCTGGACTGGTCAGATGAGCTCAATGGTACACTGGTTGAAGAAACATGGCTTGGCTTCAAAACCAAATTCTCAACAATACTAAACAACATGGCCCCCCTAAGAACCACCAGGGTAAAAAATTGCGCTGAGCCGTGGATGCACACTGAAATACTGACCGTAAAAGTAAAAGTCAGTCAAAGCTTACCAAAAGCACAAGCAGTGAACTCCAAGCCCATGTGACTGAACTCAAACTAGAAAGAAACAGACTAAGAAATGACGTAAACTCCATGATAAAAACTGAAAAAAAAAATCATCAATGACAAAACTGAGGAAAACAAAAATAAACCACATGAACTTTTTAAATTACTCAATAATCAACTAGGCTGCAGTAAAAAACTTAAAATCAGGTTCTCAAACATAAACA
Organism: Notolepis coatsorum; assembly: GCF_963971535.1. Taxonomy (NCBI): domain Eukaryota; kingdom Metazoa; phylum Chordata; class Actinopteri; order Aulopiformes; family Paralepididae; genus Notolepis; species Notolepis coatsorum. The sequence continues at coordinate 62,754,236 of NC_140169.1, forward strand.
TAAAGACGGACAACACGCTCATCACAGACAAACTGGATGTAGCCAATTACTTAAACACTTTCTTCACAAACATAGCCACAACACTGATAAACAAACTACCCTCCCACTCAGGGCAGTATGGGGTAGAACACATAGTAGCATACTACAAGAACCTAGGCGTCCACAAACACGATTTCAAACTGGAAATGGTAACTACAGATGAGGTACTCAAAAAACTGAGCGCCCTCCAACCGAACAAGGCCACTGGCCATGACAACATCCCCTCCAAATTCCTCAGAGACTCAGCAGCCGCCATCACCCCAGTCATCACACACATAATAAACCTCTCCATAAAACAGGGACACGTCCCCAAGGACTTCAAAATTGCGAGAGTAACACCCCTGCACAAAAAAGGGCAGCAAATTAGACCCAGGCAACTACCGCCCTGTTTCTATCCTTACATCCATCTCGAAAGTCATGGAAAAAATAGTATACGAACAGGTCGAAAAGTACCTCGCGGATAAAAATCTAATCTACGAATTCCAATCTGGCTTCAGAACATCCCACTCCACTGACACATGCCTTCTCTATTTGAACGACCACATCAAGCAAGAGGTGGACACGGGCAAATACTGCGGCATGGTCATGCTGGACCTACAAAAGGCCTTCGACACTGTCAATCACACCATTCTGATTGACAAGCTAAAAGCAATTGGTTTTGATAGTCTATCAGTGAGCTGGATGCAATCCTACCTGGAGGGGAGAGAGCAGATGGTGGAGGTAAACGGTACCCTACCCCCCCCCCCCTCACAGTAAGCTGTGGTGTTCCACAAGGAAGCATACTAGGTCTGCTACTGTTCCTAATTTATGCAAATGACATGTCGTCAGCTTGTGACTGCAACTTGTTCCTTTTTGCGGACGACTCAGCCCTGCTGGTCTCTGACAAGAACAAGTTACAGGTTGAAAAAACCCTCAGCTCAGAACTAGGCAAAATCTGCATATGGCTTGCCGACGACAAACTATCATTACACATGGGCAAAACAGAGTCCATTCTCTTCGGTTCAAATAACAAACTCAGCAAGACCGACGGCTTCTCAGTTACAGTGAAAATGGATTGAAAATGGGGGACCCTGATGTAAACAAGACGAAAGTCTTTCTCTGGTCTGCATCCCCTTAACAATTGTGTGTATTGAGCTGTACTGTATTGTACCCATTCTGCAATCTGTTAATAAAGTAATAATCAGAGTAGGGTTTAGAAAAGGGCATTTGTCAGTAGAGGAAGTACAGGAGGAGAAAGAGAGGGTGTGGGGGGAGAAGTTGGAGATAGTGGCATTTGTGACAAGAGTAGTGAATACAATAGTGATGGTTAGCAGTAGGACAGAGAGGTTAACGTTAGTAGTTGAAGCAGCAGTACTAGACATGGGTATGAAGGGGTTGACAATGGGGCAAGTATCAAGGGAGTTAGGGAAGTTAGGGAAGAAGGTTGTTGTGAGTGATCAAGTAAGAGAGTTAGGGAAGGTGGTGGTGAGTGTTCAAAAAGGCCAGAGTCAGCCCGCAGGAGGCAATGAATGACTCATAGATTAGGTTTGGATAGGGTGGTGATGTTAGGGATGGGGTTTTTGTTTTGTGTGTTATGGGGTTGAATGGATTGTATGCAATCCTACCTGGAGGGGAGAGAACAGATGGTAGAGGTAAACGGTACTCTACCCCCCCCCCCCCCCCCCCTCACAGTGAGCTGTGGTGTTCCACAAGGAAGCATACTAGGACCGCTACTCTTCCTAATTTATGCAAATGACATGTCGTCAGCCTGTGACTGCAACTTGTTCCTGTTTGCGGACGACTCAGCCCTGCTGGTCTCTGACAAGAACAAGTTGCAGGTTGAAAAAACCCTCAGCACGGAACTAGGCAAAATCCGTAAATGCCCAAAACCCCCACTACCTCCTAATAGACAGTCTCCTCCCCACCGCATGTATATATTCCCTCCCCGCCGTATGTATTTCTCTCCCACCCACCCACCCCCTCCTAATGTACAGTCCCCTCCCCATCATATATACTCTGTCAGGATCTAGGGGTAACAGTACTGTATATTTGAATACCGTTTATGTCACAAATGTATCAGTACTAAATACCTATATGTCCCTATGCCATAAATGTCATGTATGTTGTGTATGTCATAAATGTCTATATGAATTGAAAATGGGGGACCCTGATGGAAACAAGACAAACGTCTTTCTCAGGTCTGCATCCCCTTAACAATTGTATGTATTGAGCCGTACTGTATTGTACCCATTCTGCAATCTGTTAAATAAAGTTTTCATTCATTCATTCATTCATACAGTAGGTGGCGGTATGCGCCTTTTGTGGTCGCGATCTGCCATTAAATTATTGAAGAAGAAGAAGAAGAAGAAGAAGAAGAAGAAGAAGAAGAAGAAGAAGAAGAAGAAGAAGAAGAAGAAGAAGAAGAAGAAGAAGAAGAAGAAGAAGAAGAAGAAGAAGAAGAAGAAGAAGAAGAAGAAGAATGGAAGACTGGAAGACTGGCCCGATTTCCGGGACGGTAGGTGGCGGTAAATGCCCCAATTATGGTGGCCGTCCGCCGTAAAACTCCAAAAAGACTGTACACTGTAGACACTGTCTACTCGTCCTCGCTAGTTAGCTGGTGTTTTTAGCTAACTTTTGCTTCTGTCTTTTCACCCCAAAGCACTTCAGAGATGGGAAGCTCTGGAAAATCCAGATCCCATCCGGGCTCTCGTCTCTGCTCCGAAAAGACACTCACCCAAAAATACCGCAGATATTTCTGCATCATAGCCTATCAACAAACAATGGTGAGATCTACATGTTTTCATATACAAATGAAAATAATGCATACATTGAGAGACAAGTATTCCATATGATGACAACAATGTCCGTCATGCTTGTTAACATTATTTTATGCGGGGCTATGAAGAACATTCCGGACTGGTTGACCGAGTATGTCTGTCTTTGACAGGGGAGAATAAGGAACTAGGCCTATTTACGAGCAACCACCGGGAAAAGGAAAATTGGGAAAATGGGACTCAATAGCTGAAATGGAACATTTGCTGTTGAACCCGATATTCTGATTTCCCCCAGAGCTACACAATTAGTCCAGTCATTATAGGCCAGAATTAGGCTAAACCTAGGACAAATTGCAACATTAGCAAACTCAACTGATTTTGTATCCTCAATATGTCTTTAGTGAGAGAAAAAAAGTCCCAAGGAATCCCATCATGGGAAATGTGTTTTTTTTTTCAATGTACTTGATTGCTGGCAGGGTCACTGACGACACTGTCTTTCAGAGATTGTGACGCGTTCAAATTTTGAGGTAGCTCAAAAGTAAAGATACCATTTGATTCTAGACAACCTCGGGTTTCCAATGAGACCAACCATGTCATGTTACCTCATTGGAAAGGGGGCTACATACCTAATTATTCAAAGTTAAGACGATTTTTTGGGGAGGGAAATATGGCCATCACCATTTTTCAAATGGTCCCTTGGCCTTCTACCTCAATATATGTTAATGGAAATAGGTTACATGGGTACCTACAAGCCTCCCCTATACAGACATACCAAATTTATGTTAAGCCCATGTAGTTTTGTGCAAGAATCATGTAGTGTTTTGCATGCTGTACAAATATGTAGTTTCCGCCTATTATTAAAACCCCCATCTCCATGGACCTATCCCCACGGACATAAACCCTTGAGCCCCATCCTCGTGGACTGAGCTCCACAGAGCCTATCTACTAATATTCCAAGAAGAAAAAAATTTCTTTATCAAATGTTTTGATTAGTTCTGGCGTGTATGCTAATTGGTGCATATCAAATAAGATAATGTGTGATTTGCATGAGTAAACAGAATAATTCAATGAAGTTGTGATTGACTTTTTTTCTTGTCTTTCAGGCCTGTACACTGCGACGAGATCGTCGCAAATTGCCCCCTAATTTGGCCGGTGCGAATGAAAAATTATATCTACTCGCAAGCTTGCGAATAGTGATTTCACCCCTTCATTCGCATTTCACTACACTAACATTAGCCTACAACCAGGGCTGTACAGGCGACATAATGTTGCGGTTGTAATTTCATTAGACAGACCAGCGCGGACATTTAATAACATGCAATTTAATTGACACGAGCAATGGGCTAACGTTAGCTGGTGGTCCCGAGTGAAGCAGGGACGGCGGAGCTATAGGCTAACGTTAGCTGGTGGTCCCGAGTGAAGCAGGGACGGTGGAAAAGTGAGGAAAGGGGGTGGGTTATATTGACAAGTGACAACGCTTGACAACAGAAGTTTAAACATAACTTCATATTTATTAGGTTTATTTATTTATCATCTCTCTCTCGAGAGTACACGTCTGAGGGCTGTTTGGATGAATGAAATGGATGAATGGTTTATTATTTAGAATATAAAATACATTTATTTTATAGTAAAATTTAATTATTAAAATATAGCAAATTATTAATTAATTTAATTAATATAATAATAACCTGTTATTGCAGGGATTACATCAGCTGCAGATGCAGTGGGGTTGCTCACATCCCTTGTGAGTTCCTCAAATGGAACTAACACCTCAGCTGTCTTCTCCATCAGGGTCCACTGGCTGGCTGTCAGGGTGGTTGGGAGGGTGTAGTCAGCTGCATAGACACAGAGAGCCCGCTTCTGCTCCAAGATGCTCTGCAACATGTAGAGGCTGCTGTTCCACCTCACAGCAACGTCCTGCTGTAGACGCTTGATGTCCATCTTCAGGTCGTTCTGGATATCTTCCAGACGCGAATAGGCCAACGGCGAATGTTTGAAATGGCCAATGATTTTCCTTGCGGTGGCCAGTGTGTCTGTGACGCTGCGCTGAGACAGTAGACCCTCATGCACGGCAAGTTGGAGCGTGTGCGCGAGACAGCCCACACAGTCACTACCAACTTGCTGACCTAAACTACTCATCCTCATCGTCACTGAAGAGATCTTCTAATTCAATTTCTTCCATCTCCAGCTCTTCATCCTCATGCTCGTACTCTCCATCCACTTTACCCACAGACAAGTTATTGTTGGCGTAATCGGTCACCTTGTCAAGGGCTGCATGCTCTTCTGACTCTGCTCTCTGAGCCAGTACCTCAACAAGAGAAGGAGGGAGGATGGGTCCAATTGCCCAGACCGGTTCCAACACCTCCTCTTCTCCTGTCTTCTCCCAGCCCATGCCTGGATCATGTGGTTTTGGGCTCTTGATTATTGCCTTGTCTGCTCTCTTATAGAAGGCTCGCTGGACATGTGGAATGAGACAGACCTTGGCAGGCGTTCCAGGTCTACTTTTGACTTGGAGTCCAGGACTTTGTCAGCGCCGACCATCTTTCTCATCATTTTCACCTGTACTGTGTCAACTGATGTCATCCGTGCTTGGCCATACATAATGCATGTGAAGCTCTCCATCTCCTCTTGAAGCTCATCAGTGACCATCCAGTCTGCACCAAGCTGCCTGAAAGCTTTGTGGAGTTTACGAGTCTTTTCCAGCTTCTTCAGGGGATTCACCTTGCATTTGCCTTTAAAAGCGCTGGTACAGTCCTCCCCAGTAAAGTCGTAGAATCCCAGCAGTGTGCTACAGTAGTCGGGGCCCAGTAATTCCTCAGCAGCAGGGGTAAAGTTGGCATTCTTGGGGAATTTGGGGCCAACTCTTTTGAATGCCAGCTCTGGCAGCGTCTCGGGAGGCGTGATCTTAAGGCTTCTCATCTTGGATGACCTGTCATAGAGAGGAAGGGTCCTTTTCTTGGTGCTCACATGGCTCTCCTTCACTTCTTGAATCATGATTCCCCCGGCGCTGTTTACCACATTTGAACCATGAACGTTGGTGGTGATTCTGCTCAGGTTGTCCCACTCGCTGTGAAAAACAGTGTTTCCCTCGCCAGTGGTGATTTCAGGGGTCATGTTGGTGGACATCTCATCAAAAGCATTGGCCATGGCTGTCTCAAGTTCCATACTGAAGTCGTATGTCTCTGAGTGTCCTAGTCGTGAAAGGATGGTTGTGAGCTGTAAAGATAAACAAATGTTTTTTTTGTATCAATATCAAATACCTGTATGAAGCATAGTTGAGCAATGACAATGTAGGACCTCATAAGCAATAAGTTAGTTGATCACTCACCTGTTTGCTTCGATAGAGGTAGAGTGTGGCACACAGGAGGATGTGCTTTTGGAGTTTCACTTCACTTGCTGTTAGTTGCTGCTCGACACTAGGGCTGCACGATTTTGGGAAATAATCTAATTGCGATTTTTCTGACAGATATTGCGATTGCGATTATAATTTTTTTTTAAGCAGCCCCACAGAGGTTTATTGTAAAATGCGGCTTGCATCTGGCCTACGCGGTGGGTCTGTTCGGGACACAGAGTCTGAAAAAATTTCTTTTTACCTGGGAATCGATACCGGTACGGTACCCAACGGTACCTTTTTTTCCTGTACTTTACTCTCCCTCTCTGAAGTAAACTTCACAACACAATCTAAAACCCCTTACCTCCCTCTCCCAAACTGTTCCTACAACAATTTTTTTTATGTTGCATGATCATGTATATTTTGTATTATAATTTATTTTGTGTTTAAATATCAACATTATCTGGCAATCCTCAGTAAATACTATCAAATGAGATATGAGACACGTGCACACACACACAGAAAAGGAGAATGGCTTAAATTATTTTAGAATACTTCAGCTAATGAAGTTAAATGTTTTATCAACTATCCAGTTCGTTTTTATAGTGCAACGTTTTTCTACTTTTCTACATTAATTGAACCAGTAGAGAGAGAGATGCCCCCCCCTCCCACCCTTTCCTTACTCGGCTCAGATGTTTTCTCTGACTTGAGCAGGGTTAGCTAGGAACAGCTTTCTCAAGCTTCGCACCTTGGGCATGGAATGGGCTACATGACCATTATCCACTTACACCCCGGTCTCGGCACGGTGGTGTAGTGGTTAACACTGTCGCCTCACAGCAAGAAGGTCCAGGGTTCGATTCCCGCTTGGGGACCAGGTTTCCATGATGCCAGTTACCCAGGTGGGGGGGATCTCCCAGGCCTTTCTGTGTGGAGTTTGCATGTTCTCCCCGTGCTCGCAAGGGTTCCCCCCCCCCGATAAGATAAACCCAATGGAAAAACATGCACAACAACAATAGATCGCTAACGCTGTGGCGTCCTTGACGAAGACAGACGGGAGCACGGGAGCACTTGGATTGGTCCCCTGGCGCGGCTCACGTTGACGCCTGTCTGCTCCCGGCTGCCCTTGGGGGGGAAGGACGACGGGATGGGTTAATCGCAGATACGAATCGCATTCATGCATCGCATGCGTGCCGAATGATGACCTCTGAGCAGGTCCTAAATTATTATTATCCACTTACACCCCGGTCTCTCTTGGTGAATTTAAATCTGTATTACATAACTTCCTACAAGAAGAATGTTGCTGCTTTCTGTAGTCGGGTCCCAACTGCAAAATTACTGTATTACCCTGTATTATACACTTTTACTATCATGTAGACTATTCTGCTTTGTTTTTGTGTTTACATGTGATGTATTGTATATTGTATACATGCACATTTATTATGTTCTTGTGTGATGTATCGCACATTTTTATTGCTGTGTGATGTATTGCAAATGTATTGCTGTCATCTTGGCCAGGTCTCCCTTGCAAAGGAGATATTGTCTCTCAATGGGACTTCCTGGTTAAAAGCTTATTATTATTATTTTTTTAATTGCAGGCGATTTGATAATTGCATCATTACAAATTGCGATTTCGATAAAAAATCGATTAATCGTGCAGCCCTACTCGACACACTTTTCTTCATCAAGTGTCCCAGTCACCACTGAGCTCAGAAATGGTACAAGATGCTCTGGGAGCAGTTCATCCATTTTCACAGCATCCAGCTTGTGTGCAGTTGGGGGCCATGGTAGCTCCTTTGACTCTTTGAATGCCTTTTTAATGTGAGAATTGAGGGTGAGTGCTGCTTCTTGTAGTTAATCAGATGTTCCAAGTTTGTACGCACATTTAACTGCTTCATCTACAGTAATGCTTGAGCTGTATATAAGGTTCAACTCTAGAATATTCACTATGTGCTTTAAAAAATGAAAAGGTAGTTGGTCATACACACGTTTGGTCATTTCTTGCTGTTTTTTTCCAGAAATACAGTCAAAATGTTGTCAAATGTCAACAATAACCATCCCCTTGAATTCCTAGGATCAAAATTGTGTGGGAAAATGTATTTTCGCTCTGTAAGTCGTCTACCTCAAAAGTTATGCCTATTCTACATTATATTTTCATTTAAAAAAAATTGGGTTAGGTGCTATAAAGGGTTCAAACTAGCCTTTGAGACATTATTTCAGCTTGGTACCCAATATAATCTCAAAATAAACACTCGGAGGATTGAAAAAAAAATGTATTGTCACCAAATATTCACTCTATGCGTTTGGAAAAAGGTAATTGGTCGACACATTTTTTGTGTATTTTTTGTATTTTTTGTCCAGAAATACAGTCAAAATGTTGTCATGTCAAAAATAACCATCCCATTGAATTCCTACGGTCAGAATTGTATGGACAAATGTATTCATTTGTCTCTATGTTGTTTACTTCAAAGGTTATGCCTCTTGCTACATCACATTTTAATGTTTCGGTTTTGGGTTAGGTGCAATAAAGGGTTAAAAATGGAGCCTTTCGGACATTATTTCAGCTTGGCACCTGGCAGATTCTGAAAGTAGACACTTTAAGGATTAAGAAAAATCAGGTGGCATAGAAAGTTCCGGGGGGTGCGCGTGGACCCCTATTTCCATCTAGACTAGTTTATTTAACATCTAGTTGTGACGTGACGACAAGAGCAGGTTCACAGTAGCGAGGCAGTTTGTAAGCAGTAGTACTACAGGTACGGTGGCTCGTAGTAGACGATAGTCAAACTGGATAATCATTTAGCCAATGATCTACAAAATGCATGCGTTGAGCTCCGTTTTTATTACATGGAATTATAAACAAAAGGTTAAGAGCAATGCGTTTGGTTAGCAGACATGTCCAAAAAAGGAGTAGAGGGAAGCTAAGCTTATTGATCCCTACCCCCTTACATTTATGTTTGTTCTTCCATTAATTTGACTAGATATAACATAATTTAGTATATTACAATATAGAATATACTTTTACTTATACCGGTATTTAAAAGAAAAAAATCAAATAAAATTGATTCACTTGACAGCAGTGAATATAGTACAGCACTACATAACACAATATAACATAACTTTGTTTATCCTCATTACTCATTTCTGTATTTCTCTAATGTGTGTTTTTTTTAGCTGCTTTTTAAATTGTGCTACATGTTTACTCGGTTTGATGTATTCAGGTAAATTATTCCACAACTTCACTCCACACACCGATATGCACATGCTTTTCAGCGTAGTGTGTACCATTTGTTGTTTAAGATTCCCTCTCCCTCTTAAGTTATATTCTCCTTCCCTGTCTCTGAACCATTTTTGAATGTTGCCTGGGATTAGTTTGTATCTGGCTTTGTATACAATGAGGGCAGTTTTGAAATCCACTAGATCCATACATTTCAATGCTTGTAGCTTTATAAATAAGTTATTGGTGTGTTCATAATATCCTACATTGTTGATTATTCTTATTGCTTTTTTTTGCATGGTGCATATTGGCTGTAGAGTGCTTTTGTAGGTATTACCCCACACCTCCGCACAGTAGCTCATATACCATAGGAAGAGTGTACAGTACAGTGTATACAGTGTTTTTTGGTTTAGAATGTGCCTTATCTTGCATAAAACACCAACACTCCGTGCCAATTTAGTCCTGACATATTTGATATGAGGTTTCCAGTTGAGTTTGTTCACAGTATCCATAATTTCATTTTTATCCGTTTTTCTCAAGAAGATGGTACTTGTGTTTCGTTATATAAAATAATTAGAAACACCTCCCCCTTGTGGCGGGGTTATCTCCTCTGCCAGTTTACATTAACAAAGAATCTGTTGAATCTTTCTGCCACCTCATTTTTCTTACTTACTGACTTTCCCTCATCTATAAATTAATCTGGAAAGCCAGAACTGTTGATTTATTTCTTAGAATTGAGTTTCAAACCTGTCCATCTCACAACTGATGTCTCTACAGGTGTGTGTGCGTGTCGTGGTGGCTTGGGGCGCAGCGACACGAGAAGGCCTGAGCTCAGTGTTTTGGGCACATGTAGTGATGCACGATATATCGGCCGCTGATATAATATCGGCCGATATGGCAGTTTTTTTACACATCGGTATCGGTCCGATATCAAGATTGGGCCGATATAAAAAATTATTATTATTATTATTTTTTTTACATGTTTTGGCCTTAAAGGGGAGATGAAGCGTTAAACAATATGAGCCTAGTTTGTTTGTTGTGTACCTTGGGTAAGACATGGTCCTATAATCAAATGTGAAATCCTGCTTATTTGTCTGAAAACTCAAATGTAATTTCCCTGTTTTTGCCATGGGCGCTGCCAGTTCAGTGTCGCTATGTGTTTTTTCTTAAAGTATTCAATTTAATATTTAATATATTTATTATTGTTGTGAGAGTAAGAATGCTTAAGTGCCTGTAGTCTGTAGTAAACTGTGCCGTACTGTGTTTAAGCCAGAGCAGCAGATGGAGGACCTGTTGGTTCTGACCGAGTCCTGGTTCTGCCTGCTGTCCCACCAGCCCATAGACATGTTCCGGGGAAATCAGCACACAGCCTGAGCTGCACTGTGGGGCGATGAGCATATTCACTGAGTACTGAGCACAATGTTGCCACTGTCTCCTCCATAGACATATATAAAGACTAGATGACTCACTGGCCAAGTTAGTAGACAACATTGTCCTAATAAATTAAATGAGTCATATAAATATTCAATCGCAGCAGGGACCTCAACAGGGGCCGCACCATTGTGCAGGGCTGGGGGTTTTCAGCACATTTTATTATCATAAAATGTGCTTCTTGATATGAAAATGTGCTTCTTGATATGAAAAGTATCTGACTGATGCACCTAAATTATGTATTTCTGTTGTTTGTCTCAGGTGATGTGATTACTCAACAGTTTGGGGACTTTCTGTCTGTTGAAGCAAGAGATAACGGCTTCCTCGCCTACGGGAAGGCTGGGTCCTGGTCCTGGCCCAGCTCATCACAAAATCCAACACCCTCAGGAAGCGCCAGAGAAAAGATGGTGGAACTAAAAATGGTTGAAGCAGAATTGGAGAAGAGGGCCATAGAACTGCGATACATGCCCCCCACATGACATTATATACATTGGAGAGTATATACATTTGAGGGGGAAGAAACTGTACATTGGAGGAGGTGGGGGTTAAGTAGGTGGGGCGGGGGGGGGGACTGTACATTGGAGGTGGGTGGGGGGGGGGGGGTAACTGTTCATTGGAGGGGGTTGGGTTATAGTCCAGTCATTATAGGCCAGAATTAGGCTAAACCTAACACAAATTGCAACATTAGCAAACTCAACTGATTTTGTATCCTCAATATGTCTTTAGTGAGAGAAAAAAAGTCCCAAGGAATCCCATCATGGGAAATGTGTTTTTTTTCAATGTTTTGTTACCCCTATAGTCCAGTCATTATAGGCCAGAATTAGGCTAAACCTAGGACAAATTGCAACATTAGCAAACTCAACTGATTTTGTATCCTCAATATGTCTTTAGTGAGAGAAAAAAAGTCCCAAGGAATCCCATCATGGGAAATGTGTTTTTTTTCAATGTTTTGTTACCCCTATAGTCCAGTCATTATAGGCCAGAATTAGGCTAAACCTAGGACAAATTGCAACATTAGCAAACTCAACTGATTTTGTATCCTCAATATGTCTTTAGTGAGAGAAAAAAAGTCCCAAGGAATCCCATCATGGGAAATGTGTTTTTTTTCAATGTACTTGATTGCTGGCAGGATCACTGACGACACTGTCTTTCAGAGATTGTGACGCGTTCAAATTTTGAGATAGCTCAAAAGTAAAGATACCATTTGATTCTAGACAACCTCGGGTTTCCAATGAGACCAACCATGTCATGTTACCTCATTGGAAAGGGGGCTACATACCTAATTATTCAAAGTTAAGATGCTTTTTTGGGGAGGGAAATATGGCCATCCTTGGCCTTCTACCTCAATATATGTTAATGAAATGGGTTACATGGGTACCTATAAGCCTCCCCTATACAGACATACCAAATTTATGTTAAGCCCATGTAGTTTTGTGCAAGAATCATGTAGTGTTTTGCATGCTGTACAAATATGTAGTTTCCGCCTATTATAAAAAAACCCATCTCCATGGACCTATCCCCACGGACATAAACCCTAGAGCCCCATCCTCGTGGACTGAGCTCCACAGAGCCTATCTACTAATATTCCAAGAAGAAAAAAATTTCTTTATCAAATGTTTTGATTAGTTCTAGCGTGTATGCTAATTGGTGCATATCAAATAAGATAATGTGTGATTTGCATGAGTAAACAGAATAATTCAATGAAGTTGTGATTGACTTTTTTTCTTGTCTTTGTGTGTGTAATCAGCTTGTGAGTTTTTATAGTGATATCTAAAAGTAAAATTTTCACCACTATGTTATAATCGATATGAATATATATACCGTACTTTTCGGACTATAAGCCACACCTTTTTCCCCCATTTTTTGACCCTGCGGCTTATATAACGGTGCGGCTTATATGTGACTCGACGTGACCAAACCCGAAAATGTTAAAATCTAAATATTGCTTTTTTGACTGCATTGAAATGTTATTTATCTGTTCCCTTATTTGCTAAACTTAATACAACTTGTAAATGAGTTAATTCTTGTTATTTGTCCGACAGTATTGTGTCATATGGTAATTAAACATTAAAACACCTGCGGCTTATAGTCCAGTGCGGCTTATATATGTACACATCATTCAATTTAGCTGCTGCGGCTTATAGTGCGAAAAGTACGGTAGGTCGTTTTCAAAACTTTCCCATGATGGGATTCCTTGGGAGTTTTTTTCCCTCACTAAGGACATAATGAGGATACAAAATCAGTTGAGTTTGCTACTGTTGCAATTTGTCCTAGGTTTTTTCATATAATGACTGGACTATTAGGACATTTACAGAGGCCAGTTTCGAATTGCCGCCTCCAGTAGGTTCTCCTTGAGAGTGGTTTTGAAAGTGGGTAGTGATTCACATTCCTTTACAGCTGTGGGTAGGGCGTTCCACATTGATGTGGCATAATGTTTGTTTGTTATGTTTTAATAAACATCTTTGGACCATGTGTACATTTTTTATTCAAATACAAAAGTCTGGTGCAAATTTCGCTTGAATACGCTCATTGGAAATACATTTACTGAACAAAATGTTGATGTGTTCAATAATTATTTCCCCCACTGTACACTGCTATCATACATAGTTATATGGGTTATATGCAGGTGTATAAGTAGGTATATAGAATTATTATGGTTATATATGCTGTAAATATAAATTAATACTCTTGATTCCAGTCCAGTTCTGCTTGTGGAGCAGACCTCAATCACACTAATCTGTAAATTCAACTAAATTAATTTATTTATTTAATAAACATTTATATGTAAACATGCCAGATTGTAGCTATAAACTCATTTCCATCTACAAACTTTAACACACTTGGGTGGTTACTGTATAAAGTAGTAAGTCACTGGATGGTAACCTGGTTACTGTATTATTAAAAACTGTAAGACACTATGGTGAATATAAAACGTTAAGTGGATGGTTACTGTATAAACGGTTTCCATCTAGTCCCTTTGCAGGTTGATGTGAACACAAAACATGCAAAGAACATGCAATACAAAGATAATAAACGTACATACTAATTGTGTAGTAGTTAGTTATTATTGTATTAATATTCTACAGTATCGGCAGATCGCTGCCATCTCAAATGAATCTTCTGTACATCCCTGCAAGAAAGCCATTGAGAATATATATAGTGTGTTATTTAATTTCTTTAATCCATATGTGTTGTCTGGAAGCACTTTGCCGTATTCTATTATAATATTTTTTTTGTTTGTGTTGTATGTTACATACGTCTGGTGGCAATCAATTTCCCCATTTGGTGATTAATAAAGTATATTCTCTCAAATCATTTTCAATTCTCCGTTTTCTATCAACAAATCTCGCATATCCTTGTCAGACAGATTGCCATACATTCTAACAACTTCAGCCATTTCTCTACTATACTACTGTAACGTTGAATCTTGAGACGCAACTATATTTGAACGGAACTGCAAACTTGAACCACGGCCGCTGTCCGCCCCGCCCCCAGACTTCAGAATGACCCAATCAAATGCGCTCTGTCATTGAAATGCAAATACCAGCATCTGCGTCATGTACCACGCCCCTAGACGTCCGCCCCCAGACGTTGCTACTCATCCCAGCTAGTTCATTCGCAGGTTGCGAATGAACTAGCTGGGTACCCAACTAGTTCATTCGCAGGTTGCGAATTAACTAGCTGGGTACCCAACTAGCTCATTCGCAAAATGATCCTTGCGAATGAACTAGCTGGGTACCCAGCTAGCTAGGTCATCTTTGCGAATGAACTAGTTGGGTACCCAGCTAGTTCATTCGCAAAATGATCCTTGCGAATGAACTAGCTGGGTACCCAGCTAGCTAGGTCATCTTTGCGAATGAACTAGTTGGGTACCCAGCTAGTTCATTCGCAAAATGATCCTTGCGAATGAACTAGCTGGGTACCCAGCTAGCTAGGTCATCTTTGCGAATGAACTAGTTGGGTACCCAGCTAGTTCATTCGCAACCTGCGAATGAACTAGTTGGGTACCCAGCTAGTTCATTCGCAACCTGCGAATGAACTAGCTGAGATGAGTAGCAACGTCTGGGGGCGGACGTCTGGGGGCGGACGTCTAGGGGCGTGGTACATGACGCAGATGCTGGTATTTGCATTTCAATGACTTGATTGATTGATTGATTGATTGATTGAAAAGTTTATTAACAGATTGCAGAATGGGTACAGTACAGTACAGCTCAATACATACAATTGTTAAGGGGATGCAGACCAGAGAAAGACTTTCGTCTTGTTTACATCAGGGTCCCCCATTTTCAATTCATCATAACATCATAACATCATAATAACATAACATCATAACATTCATTTAACGTTATGCAGTGTTTGTGAATGTTAAATGTGGGGAATGTTTGTGCTGCTGTGACCTTGGCTCACCCTTGAGTTACCATATTGTGCTTCCTTTATGTTAATAAATATCATTTTTGTTTACAAACCTGGTCATTTCTGTCAACCAATGAGCTGACAGAACCACCCTCCACCCCCAAACACCCTCTGCTCCGCCCCAAAACAGCCCTCCGTTCCACCCCCAAACACCCTCCGCCCCCAAACACCATCAGCTAGCTGGTTAACCAACTAGCTCATTCCCAAAATGGTCCTTGCGAATGAGCTAGCTAGCTACCCAGCTAGTTGATTCGCAAGGACAACCTAGCTAGCTGGGTACCCAGCTAGCTCATTCGCAAAGACATATCTGCAACCTAGGTAGTGAGCTAGCTCATTCGCGAATGTGTCTTTGTGATTGAACTAGCTGGGTACCCAGCTAGCTAGGTCATCTTTGCGAATGAGCTAGTTGGGTACCCAGCTAGTTCATTCGCAAAATTGTCCTTGTGAATGAGCTAGCTAGGTACCCAGCTAGCTAGAAAATGGGAATAAATGTTAAAACGGCTTGCCATACCTACTACTACTACTATGACTACTACTACTACTACTACTACTACTACTACTACTACTATTACTACTACTACTACTACTACTACTACTACTACTACTACTACTACTACTACTACTACTACTACTACTACTACTACTACTACTACTACTACTGCTACTGCTACTGCTACTACTACTACTACTACTACTACTGCTACTGCTACTGCTACTACTACTACTGCTACTGCTACTGCTACTGCTACTGCTACTACCACTGCCACTGCCACTGCCACTGCCACTGCCACTGCCACTGATACTGCTACTGCTACTGCTGCTACTGCTACTGCTACTGCTACTGCTGCTACTGCTACTGCTACTGCTACTACTACTACTACTACTACTACTACTACTACTACTACTACTACTACTACTACTACTACTACTACTACTACTACTACTACTACTACTACTACTACTACTACTACTACTACTACTACTACTACTACTACTACTACTGTCACCTCCTCCCCAACAAGCACTACCACCACCACCTCCACATACAGTACACTACTACTGGAGTTAGACAAGAAGATACATAGCTTTTTCTTCTCTGTGCATGCAATAGGAGTAGGAAGCCGTTTGGGAATTAGGCTAATGGAGGAACCTACTTCCAGTGACTGACGCTAAGCTAGGCTAACGGTGTGCGTCTTCCTACTACTGCATGCACAGAAAAGAAAAAGGTATGTATCTTAACACTCCAACATTTTGGGAACCCTGGAGTTAGACAAGAAGATGCATACCTTTTTCTTCTCTGTGCATCAGTGGAGGTTTCTCTATGACAACACGTGAAACACAAATTCACTCATAATTCATAATTATTATTAATTTACACATATATATATTTTTAATTATTATTATTATTATTAGAAATGTTTTCCTCTGTAAAAAAATTCCAGTGAATTTTTTTTTCTTCAAAAATGGCCAAAATTGACAGCTCTGAGCAGGCCTGCACTGCAGTAATGACTGCAGTAAATATTCGTGCAGATGGCTGCACAGGTTGACCCAGGATTAAATAAATAATAGCCAATCAAAATAGGCTATTAACGGTCAAAACAGGTCCAGCTGCAGTTCCGTAGGTTAGGTTTAGCTGGGGCCAATCTCACGTTTCTCAGGTTTCTTTATTAGTTGTCATACAGAAGTACAGAATACTTTTATACAAAATGTAACAGAAAGAAGCATTTTGTATAAAAGTATTCTGTACTTCTGTATGACAACTAATAAAGAAACTTGAGAAACTTGAGATTGGCCCCAGCTAAACCTAACCTACGGAACTGCAGCTGGACTGTTTTGACTGTGTAGGCACTAGGCAGCATTGAAAGAGATCGCTAGTAGTTTAGTAAGCTGTACAGCTGTAACAACTCAGTAGGGCAGGCTAAATTAAACTTTGCGCCAACATTAGGACCGAAGTATAAACCAGCAACTGAGCAACATGAAGAAGTGGACTTATGCATCTGGATCAGAAAAAAGTAAGTTGTAGTGTTTATAAAACGAAAGCCTGCTTAGCCTGGACGCTAACGTGAGCTAACGTTAGCCAGCCGAATTGTTTAGAGAACAATACATGTCCATAACAGTAGTGTAGTTCTAACTTCACTCGGGAGACAAAAGCCAAACATCAATTTGATGCAACAAGCTGGCTCGCGATGCACATGGCTATTGTTAGCATTTTCCATGGGATTAATGAACGCGGCTCGACTCGGACTCGGCACATGGAGAAGCTGCACTATTCAACGAAAGATGAGATTGATTGATTGATTGATTGATTGAGAGATCGATCGAGATACCGTCTTTATGGGTAAGTGTCTTGGCTTTGTCAGTTTGTGTAACGTTACTGTAACACTCCTCCTCTCTCCTCTCCTCTCATCTCCCTCTCCTTAATCAGAGTTTCAAACGCTATAGGTCTATATGACAGGCGTTGTACTCTTAAACAGTAATGTATATTTGTAGATCTGGTATGTCATAAATGTCTGGATGTAGCAGTACTGTCTATATCTCTGTATGTTATATATAGATGTAGCAGTACTGTCTATCTGTATGTCATGTTATGATGAATTGAAAATGGGGGACCCTGATGTAAACAAGACGAAAGTCTTTCTCTGGTCTGCATCCCCTTAACAATTGTGTGTATTGAGCCATACTGTATTGTACCCATTCTGCAATCTGTTAAATAACGTTTTCATTCATTCATTCATTCATTCATTCATTCATTCATTCATTCATTCATTCATTCATTCATTCATTCATTCATTCATTCATTCATTCATTCATTCATTCATTCATTCATTGTCCTTGTGTTACATAAAACCCATCTGTGGCCTCGTGCAGAGGAAGGTGGTAAATACATGTTAAGATATTCCAATGTACAGTTTTGCATACCATTGACTCAGAATGGTCTGTTTTATTGAAATAGTCACAGCAGTATAGTTTGTTTATACTTCGGAAGTATGATATTTAAACATGGTCCCCAAAATGAATGGAAGCGAATGAGGAGCCTGACACCTGGGAGGAATGGGGGTGTTGCAGCGTTGGGGATGTTTAAAAAATATAATTTAATATATAATATAATATAATAATTTGTGCTTCACCTAAAAATGTGGTCAGCAGCCTCCACTGCTGTGCATGCAGTAGGAGTAGGAAGACGTTGGGAACTAGGCTAATGGAGGAACCTACTTCCAGTGACTGACGCTAAGCTAGGCTAACGGTGCGCGTCTTCCTACTGCATGCACAAAGAAGAAAAAGGTATGTATCTTCTTGTCTAACTCCAGGGTAGATGCCAAATAAGCTAAGTTCCCAAATTGTTGGAGTTTTCCTTTAAAAAAATATATGTATTCATTTGTTTTTGTTATGTCACTCAAACCTACATTTCATTGTGGTAAACCTCATATTTTTATATTCAGAGGTAATTATATAGTTTACACTGTTTATTTTTCTCATATTTCTCATATAAGCTGTGGGGTCATCTGACCCGTTCCTGGCGGGAATTAGTGGCATTTTCTCCATGGCTGTGCTAGTGTTAAGTCACTTTTAAAGACGCATCTGTTTTTTAAATGTTTTTCCTAACGTTATGGGTCTAGGTCAGCTCTGATTGCATAAGTTGTTTTTATTGTTTTATTTTCTATTTCGATTTTTTTCACCTTTCCTGATGTTTGATGTTTGCTGTTTTTAACATGTCTGTAAAGCACTTTGAAACTTTGTTTGGAAAAGCGCTATACAAATCAAATTCATTCATACTCTGTTTGAAACCACACTCTATGAGGACGGACCAGCAGCCAGGAGGGTGTTCCCTGACAGAGGAAGTGATTACCTGTGTCAGGTACGCGTTATTTTTTTTCCTAGCCGCATTTCTCGGAGACGCTCTCTGATTGGCCACTGACTGACGCTCTCTGATTGGCCACTGACATGTTTGCCCAATCGCGTGACGAGCTGTGTCTTTGCCCATTTCCGCGTCGAACAGCCTGCAAACTACCTGGTGTTCTATCGCCCTGCTCTAAGACAAACTCTAACCTTAACCAACTTCTAAAGAGTGCCTAAGCTTAACCGTCGAAAGAACTTGCCGTCACGCTCTAAGACAAACTAACTTTAACCAACTTCGAAAGAGTGCCTAAGCTTAACCGTCAAAAGAAATTGCTGTCACGCTCTAAGACAAACTCTAACCTTAACCAACTTCGAAAGAGTGCCTAAGCTTAACCAGTGTAGAAACAGGCGTCGGCCAATCAGAGAGCGTCTCCGAGAAATGCGGCTAGGAAAAGAAATAACGCGTCAGGTATCCTGCAGAACGATGCCTGCTGAGGCTAAATACTTCAGCCAGCCTCCATCTGTCACCTCTGGTCCCTTTGTCCCTAAGATATCAATCAACCCACAGCCTCATCCTGTGGTCGTCTGCGGGAGGTCAAAGGTCAAAATAAATCACCACCAGACAAGTCAACATGGCGGCGCATGCGCTCCGTCACCAGAAGTGGAATTTCCTACATTCTGGAGAATAAATCCCAATGATGAAAGAACACACCGGTAAGATGAGCGGCACTTGAGCAAACAACTGCATCTGTCTCTTCTCTACTAATGAAGTCAGGAAAAGGACTGCAGCTCGGCAGACGGGAAAAAGAGATCTGCAGATTGCAAAAACTCCAAAGCTCTTTTGTCTTTACATTTCATTTCATATACTGCATTATATATATTCATATTTTCCGTTTATACATGTATCACTGTACATGATACTATAACACTGTGCATACAGTACATCTGTACATTATTACTGAGTGGTACTCATTTATATAAATTACAGTTAGGGGGCAACAGTGGCTCGGGAGGTAGAGCAGTCGTCTGGTAATCCAGAGGTTCCCGGTCAGATTCCCACACCTCCCGGGCAGCGTGTCAAAGTGTCCTTGAGCAAGACACTTAACCCCTAACTGCTCCCGATGAGCAGGTTGGCACCTTGGATGGTCGTCTCTGTCATCTGTGTGTGAATGTGTGAGTGAATGGGTACAAATGTGAGGAACTAATTGTAAAGCGCTTTGGATAAAAACTGTTATATAAATGCACCATTTACCATTCACAGTTTAATCACATGTACATTGTATATCGCTGTTGCACTTTACTGTTACATTTGCACTCTGGTTAGATGCCAACTCCTTTGCGTTGTGCTTTAGTTTACTTCTGCTGTATGACAATACATTTTAATCTAATCTAATCTAATCTCATACAGCACGACCACTGCGGTTTCACAGGAACATCATCACGTATACAGCATAGTAGAAAGAAGCATTTCATATAAAAGTATTCTGTATTTTTGTATGACAACTAATAAAGAAACTTGAGAAAGTGGCAGCAGTAAAAAGACAACGTCAACATCTCGTTATATAAATACAAATAGTCCACTGCCGCATCACATACATAGTATTCATTAAACAGAAGCACATATCCACATAAATTGTATTCATTAAACAGACTGCAGAACATATCCACATACATAGTATTCATTAAACAGACTGCAGAACATATCCACATACATAGTATTCATTAAACAGAAGCACATGTCCACATACATAGTATTCATTAAACAGAAGCACATATCCACATAAATAGTATTCATTAAACAGAAGCACATATCCACATACATAGTATTCATTAAACAGAAGCACATATCCACATACATAGTATTCATTAAACAGAAGCACATATCCACATAAATAGTATTCATTAAACAGAAGCACATATCCACACACATAGTATTCATTAAACAGAAGCACATGTCCACATACATAGTATTCATTAAACAGAAGCACATATCCACATACATAGTATTCATTAAACAGAAGCACATATCCACATACATAGTATTCATTAAACAGAAGCACATGTCCACATACATAGTATTCATTAAACAGAAGCACATGTCCACATACATAGTATTCATTAAACAGAAGCACATGTCCACATACATAGTATTCATTAAACAGAAGCACATGTCCACATAAATAGTATTCATTAAACAGAAGCACATATCCACATAAATAGTATTCATTAAACAGAAGCACATATCCACATACATAGTATTCATTAAACAGAAGCACATATCCACATACATAGTATTCATTAAACAGAAGCACATATCCACATACATAGTATTCAAAAGCACGAATCCGCTTCAAGGCCCTCGACCTAGCATACCGTGCGGCAAAGGGAACCGCTCCCGCCTACCTCCGGTCAATGGTCTCTAACTACACACCCTCAAGACCCCTACGCTCTGCATCTTATGGCCGCCTCAGACCTACTCCTATCCAAGCTCCGGGAGGGTCATCAAAGAGAAGTCGCCTATTCTCAGTCCTTGCCCCACAATGGTGGAATGAACTACCCACCCCAGTTAGGACAGCCGAATCACGTCCAATCTTTCGCCGTCGACTAAAGACGCACTTCTTCAACCATTATCTGAATTAAAAAAAAAAAAAAAAAAAACAATAAAAAAATCTAACCCTAACTAACCGTACTGTCATGCACTTGTCCTAATAAACTAACCTACACTGTAGCACTCAACACTTTGATGAACATTGTTGCTCAGCTGATAGAGTTGTGCCCTTCCTGATGGCTTGTCGTACAGAACTTGTAAGTCGCTTTGGATAAAAGCGTCAGCTAAATGACTAAATGTAAATGTAATGTAAATGTAAACAGAAGCACATATCCACATACATAGTATTCATTAAACAGAAGCACATATCCACACACAAACATACATTCATACAAACAAACGGCACGGCAACGGCGTACGGATGACAACCGTTGCAAAATCGTTGCAAAACAATCTGGTTGCAAAAATATACAACATCCCAACAGAAAACAACAACAACAACAACAACAACAACAACAACAACAACAACGACAACAACAACGACAACATAATCAACAAACAGAAAACCGCCTGCATGGAAATGAACTGTAGTACAACTATAGGATTCCTGCGTCTTTCTTCCACACACACCAACTACTACAACAAATACAGTGAATAACTGCAAAAAACACAACATTTCTACTGTAAAACCACAGAAATACTATACTAATAAACCATGCGTTTCTATGATAATCCACCAGAGAAATACTATTATGAATCAGTACAGTATTTAGTTGGTAAATCTACACTGCATAGAAAAAAACAACAACACAGGCATACTATGAATTGCAGTACTTCTGTGCAAAAGAAAATAAAGAAAATAAACAGGAATACTATAGGTTTTTAACTAGTTAATTTGTGCGTGCGCTGAATCCTGCCCAGTCCTTATAAGGGGAGCGGAAACCAAGTCACAGCGGCGGTGCGGAAAGGAGTGCGTTATCGCGGAGGTCCATTACACATGGGCCGTCACTTCAGGTCCCACTCCTCCTGGAGAGACCTGTCAGAGGGGACACCAGACAGACGGCTCGTCGGGGAGCTTCCCCCTTGGGAGACTCATCTCGCTTCATCTCTCCCCCTCAAGATAAGATGGGGGAGACTTGACTCGGGTCAAGTGCACACAGTGTATGAAAGGCGTCGGTAGTGTGAGTGATGTGACCGGAATCACAGTAGAATCATAGGATCTGTATCCGTATTGCATTAGTGATGCGGCCCGATCATTCCCTTCCTGAGAGAGACAACTACAGTGATCATCTTAGATGACCTTTGACCTCGCCTGTGGTGTTCACTAGATCTTCATGTCACAGCTCCATATAGAGAGAGAGTAAGGTCGCTTTCACATATAGTTTTGGTGGACTCGGTGCGGTTCTGGGGGTGA
This sequence comes from Notolepis coatsorum, assembly GCF_963971535.1. Lineage (NCBI taxonomy): Eukaryota > Metazoa > Chordata > Actinopteri > Aulopiformes > Paralepididae > Notolepis > Notolepis coatsorum. Next base: position 62,777,213 of record NC_140169.1, read on the forward strand.
AGTTGCAACATTGTTGCAGTCTTCATTTGGTTCGCCTGCGTTCACATAGAAATCTGTGAGGCGGACCAAACCTTCTGAACAATGTCACGCGGTCGAAAAGGGCGCTTGTCTATTGGACAGTGGAAATGTGTGTGTGGCTGCGAGCCCGTGTTTGCGTGCGCGCACGCGTGTGTGTGTCTGTGTGTGGACTGTCTGCGAGCCCTCCAGATCAGCGGAGGCGAATTTTGACATGGCATTGATCCATTGTTCTATTGAAGCACATTACCACCATCCTCTCGCTAAACAACTTGTAGACCACTGAAAGGGCTAACCTGTCCCTTGTGAGTTCTGAATTGATATGGTTGTGGACCAGTCGACCAAAAGATTCGCGGAGACAGAGTATTTCAAACGGAGCTTTTATTTTTTGGTCACACAGAGAAGAAGAGAACTCTCCTCCTGCAGCCCATGGGCTCAGCTCCTCGCACCACCAGTAGAAGAAGGAAGAATTCATCACAGTACATGTCATTTATACCTCATGGACAGAGAGAAAAGGGGAGGGGTGTATGTGTGTATATGTATCCGTGTGTGTATGTATGTATGGGTGTGTGTGTGGTGTGTGTGTGCTAGGCTGTGTGTGTGCTTGTTTCAGAAGGGGGGCTAATGGGTTCCAGATGTAGAAGACCCCTAGTCTCGGAACAACATCCCCACAAATCACGGGCGCGACAGCTGGGTGGGGGAGATGTGTGCGCGTGTGTGTATGTGAGTGTGTGTGCGTGTGCGCGTCAGAAGAGGAGTGTGCGTGAGGCGCGTGATCAGGATGTACAGGGAGCCCTGTGTGTGTTAATGGGTGTGTGTGGAAGGAGCCTACAGCCAGAGGTCAGCAGGTCACATGCAGGGAGGAGGAGAACACAGACACACAGACGCCACTGCGCCAGGCCCCATTAGGAATATTATACATTATGGCCTTTAGATATAAGATATTGACATCAAATATTACTAGATCAATGAACTAAAAACCATCAATCCCCCTTTTTGTTAGGGTTTGTAACCGACCCCAAGCGCAACGGCACAGAGAGAGTTGTTTCAGAGTTAGCCAAAGCAAGGGCGTATTTATTCTCAGAGTCACAAGATAGAATTAGGTTGAGCAACAGAACAAACAGGGAATCTGGCATGTGAAGAATGTTGCGGCTCTGCAGATTCTCCCAGTAGGTGGTGGTGAGGAATTAGCTTGTGACGTCTGAGCCGCTCTGCAGATCCTCCCAGCATACACTCCAGGTGGAAACGGAGGGAGAGAGAGAAATCCCAGTTAGCCCAGCGCACAACAGAAAAAGAGAGGTGACTGATCCAAATAAATATCCAAGTGACTTGATCTTCGGTGTGATACACACAGTTAGCAGAGTCCAGAGAAAAAACAATACGGTAATCCAAAGTGTAAATCCAACAACAAAAATTAGGTGAGAACAGTATAACAAAAACGGGATCTCTTCGGTGTTTCACAAACACACAAAAAACGGGTGATCCAAAAAGAACTGTTTCCAAAAACTCACCAGAGCGCAACGCGTAAAACGGGCAGATAAACGAGGCGCAGCTTCGTACGGGGAATCAGGTTCTCCACAGGGATACTTCACGAAAGTCCTGGGGAGCAACAGACAGGGAACAGTGACGGGAAAGACAGGCAGATGCAGGGAATATTCAAAACGATCCAACATCGATACTAGGGGAATCAGGGTATATAAAGCCACAGGGCGCTGATGAGAAGCTGTGACAGCTGCGGGATGAAATTGATCATTGCTCCAGAAGCGTGTGGTGGGAAGAGCACCAATCAACATGGCATCTTACAGGAAAGAAGCGTGTGGCGGGGAATGCAATTAATTAACAAAATACCTTAAAGGAACGGAGCGAGTGGGTGGGGAGCAGACCAAACCTCACAGTACCCCCCCCTCCACGGGAGCCACCCGGCGACCAGGCCGACCCGGCTCGTCCGGATGGGCACGATGGAAGTCGGTGATCAGGCCGGGATCCACGATGAGCTGGCGGGAGACCCAGCTCCGTTCCTCCGGACCATACCCCTCCCAGTCCACCAGGTACTGGAACCCCCGACCCCGCCGTCGAATGCCCATCAACCAGCGGACCTGCCACTGGGGGTGACTGTCCACCATCTTGGGAGGAGGTGGTTCCGGAGCAGGAGGCATCAGGGGACTGAGAGAGACAGGCTTAACCCGGGACACATGGAAAACGGGGTGAATGTGCATGGACGCAGGAAGCTTAAGACGCACCGCCGCCGGACTGAGTACCTTCAGAACCTCGAAAGGTCCAACGAACCGGGGGTTAAGTTTCTTGGCCGAGGACCGAAGTGGGAGGTCCCTCGCGGAAAGCCACACCCTCTGCCCAGGGTGGTACGTCGGCGCAGGAACCTGGCGCCGGTCAGCCCCACGACAGGCGCGCTCCGAAGACCGGAGAAGCGCGGTCCTGGCGATCTCCCAGACCCGACGGCACCGGTTGAGGTGGTCCTGTACGGAGGGAACTGCCACCTCCGTCTCCTGTGCAGGGAAAAGAGGGGGTTGGTAGCCCAGGGATACCTCAAAGGGTGAGAGGCCGGTGGCGGAACTGACCATGGAGTTGATGGAGTACTCGACCCAGGGAAGGAAACGGCTCCAAGAAGCTGGTCTCTCGGCAGCCACACACCGAAGAGCAGACTCCACACTGTGGTTCATCCTCTCCGTTTGTCCGTTAGTCTGGGGATGATAACCAGAGGAAAGACTGACCGTTGCCCCCAATCCCTTGCAAAAAGCCCGCCATACCTGGGAAGTGAACTGGGGCCCCCGGTCCGAGACGACGTCCTGGGGAAAACCATGGAGGCGAAACACGTGGCATGTCAGGAGGTCCGCCGTCTCGGCCGCCGAGGGAAGCTTGGGAAGGGCCACGAGGTGAACCCCCTTGCTGAACCAATCCACCACGGTCAGAAGGCACGTGTTCCCCTGGGAGGAGGGAAGACCCGTGACGAAGTCCAGCGCCACATGTGACCAAGGACGGCTCGGAATGGGAAGCGGCTGTAATAGCCCGGAGGGTGCCTGGTGGGAGGCCTTGCTGCGGGTGCAGACTGGGCAGGCCAGTACGAACTCCTTGACGTCGTTCCTCATGGTGGGCCACCAGAACCGATGAGCCAGGAAGGAGAACGTGCGATGAACGCCCGGGTGGCAGGCGAACCGGCTGGTATGGCCCCACTGGAGGACCCGGGACCGGACCGAGTCGGGGACGAAGAGACGATGAACCGGTGCATTGCCTGGAGCGCGATGGAAGCGTAGGGCACGCCTTACCACCCCCTCGATGCCCAAGGTAACGACTCCTACCACCCTGGCCTCTGGGAGGATGGGAGTCGGGTCCTCAGTGGTTGGAGCCCCCTTGGAGTGTAACCGGGACAGGGAGTCGGCCTTCGTGTTGCGGAAACCAGGGCGAAACGTCAGCGAGAAGTCGAACCGACTGAGGAAGCTGGCCCATCTTGCCTGCCGGCCATTGAGGCGCTTGGAAGCACGGATGTACGTCAGGTTCTTGTGGTCCGTCCAAATGGTAAACGGCTCCTCGGCCCCCTCTAGCCAATGACGCCACTCCTCCAAGGCAGCCACAACCGCCAGCAGCTCCCGATTGCCAATGTCATAGTTCCTCTCGGCAGGGAGGAACCGATGCGAGTAGAAGGCGCACGGATGTACCTTCTGGTCCGTTGCCGACCGCTGGGATAAGATAGCTCCCAGTCCAGTATCCGAGGCGTCCACCTCAACGATGAACTGTCTCTTGGGGTCTGGATGGAGCAAGATCGGGGCGAAAGTGAACCTCTTCTTGAGGGAGCGGAACGCAGCACACGCCGCTGGGGACCAGTCGAACGGCAGGGCGGGAGAGGTCAGTCTGGTAAGTGGTTCCGCCACTTGACTGTAGTTCCGGATGAACCTTCGGTAGAAGTTGGCGAACCCGAGGAAGCTCTGTAACTCCTTCCGAGAGGTGGGTTCCGGCCATTCCTCCACGGCCTGGAACTTGCGAGGATCAGTTCGGGTCAAGCCCTTCTCCACGATGAAGCCCAGGTAATCGACGGAGTCGGAGTGGAATCGGCACTTCTCCGCCTTGACGAAGAGCCGATTGTGGAGGAGGCGCTCCAGCACACGGCGGACATGCTGGATGTGTTCCTCGAGGGTCTTGGAGAAGATGAGGATGTCGTCTAGGTATACTACCACAAACTCCTCCAGCATGTCACGAAGGACGTCGTTCATGAGCGCCTGGAATACCGCCGGAGCGTTGGTGAGGCCGAACGGCATCACCAGGTACTCGTAGTGGCCCCTGGGAGTCTTGAAGGCGGTCTTCCATTCATCGCCCTCTCGGATACGGACTAGATGGTAGGCACTCCGGAGGTCCAGCTTGGTAAAGACGGTAGCCTGGGTGAGAGGCTCGAAGGTGGAGTTCATGAGAGGTAGAGGATACTTGTTCTTAATGGTGATCTCGTTGAGCTGGCGATAGTCGATGCAGGGTCGAAGGTCTCCGTCCTTCTTCCCAACAAAGAAGAAACCGGCCGCCACAGGAGAGGAGGAAGGCCGAATGAGTCCTGCTTCCAAGGACTCAGAGATGTATTGATCCATCGCTGCCTTCTCCGGGACGGTCAGACTGTAGAGGCGGCTGCCGGGAAGGGGAGCCCCTGAGCGGAGGTCGATGGCACAGTCGTAAGGCCGGTGAGGCGGAAGGGCCTGAGCCCTGGACTTACTGAAAACCTCCATGAGGTCGTGGTACTCGGGGGGTATGGTCGAGAGGTCCGGAGGCGGCTCACCAACGGATATCCGGGGCGAGGGACAGGACGCCGCCTGAAGACACTGGGCATGACAGGAGGAGCTCCAACCCTTGATGGTACCGGAGGACCAGGCGATGTGGGGCTCGTGCAGCGCGAGCCAGGGCCGGCCCAGGACTACTGGGACAAGAGGGGATCTGGTGATAAGGAACTGGAGTCTCTCAACGTGGTTACCAGCAATGGTGAGCAGGACAGGGCAGGTGCGTTGAGTGATGTCAGCCAGGCGGTGTTGGTGTAGCCGGTGTGATCTTGTCTGCGTTGTGTTTTTAGTCGATTCGACCCCTGTTAAGGGATTGCCCTGAGTGGGAGTTGAACCCCGGACGCCCGCGTCGCGGGCGGCATCACAGACCACTAAGCAAGAAGTGAATTCACTTCTTGCTTCCGGGTCTGGATGCCTCTGGGGAGTGAGTTTTACTTGCAGTACCGCTTAACGTCCACAGCCACTTCACGACTTGTACCTCGTGACTGTGGATAGACTGCGGTACCTCCGTTACATTGGTCCAATGCGAATACCTCCAATGGCCTCACTAGGTCCTCAAGTGGAATGTTGGCCCGGGTAGCAAACTCGAAGTCTAGGAAACTCTCGTCAGCCCCTGAGTCAATGAGTGCCTCCACCGTGGCCCGTTGGTCCGCCCAGGCCAGGGTGATGCTCATCAGATGGCCAGGTGGTGCACGGCTCTGGGAACGAGAAAAACGGCTCACCAGGATCTCCCGGGGTCCCGGCGAGCCTGGTCTTTTGGCCGGGTGGGGCAGTTGGCGATACGGTGTCCCTCCCGACCGCAGTAGAGGCAAAGGCCGGACCTGAACCTCGCCTCCCGTTCAGCTTGGCTAAGATGAGAACGTCCCAGCTGCATGGGTTCCTCCTCGGGTACCGAACGGGAGGGAAAAAAACCACCAGTCGTGTTGGGAGCAGGGCGACCAGCAGTACCGTCATGAGTACGGGGGGTCCAGAGTACCTCTGGAGGTCCCTGTCGGGTTCTCTCACGTCTTCTCTCCTGGAGGCGTCCGTCGATGCAAATGGCGAGGCTGAACAGGTCCTCGAGGGACTCAGGTTCCTCACGGGTCGCGAGCTGGTCCCTGACTGCGTCGTTGAGCCCCCTCATGAAGGTAAGACGAAGTGCTTGATCGTTCCAACTGCTCTCCGTAGCCGCCAGTCTGAACTCCAGCACGTAGTCGGTAACCCCGCCGCTGCCCTGCCGGAAGGTACCCAACCGGGCTCCAGGGTCCTGACCACGGGCTGGATGGTGGAAAACCCTGCGGAGCTCAGCCACGAAGTCTGGGTAGGAGAAACAGAAGTCTGCCTCCATTGCCCAGGAGGCAGTGACCCACTGGGTTGCCCGGCCTGAGAGCAAGTTAGTCATGTAGGCCACTCGGGCTCCCCTTGAAGTGAAACGACTGGGTTGATGACGAAAAACCAACTCACATTGCATGATGAATGTGGCACAATCCTCGAAGTTACCGTCGAACAGCCGTGGTTCGGAGAGACGGGGCTCCCGAGGTGCGGGATCGGGAGGCGCGGGCCCTGCCAGGGCTGCGGGTGATGCTCCGGCCAAGGCTCCTGAAGGAAGTGGGGTTACAAGCAAGGTGTTAACGGTTTCACTCAGCGTGTGTAAGTGGAGGAGAATACTAGACTGCTGGCTAGCCAGAGAGCCCAGGGACCCCTGAATAGGCAGGACCTGCTCTCGGAGTTCCTGTACAGCAGCCGCAGCCGCATCTAGCAGTAGGCTGTGGCCCTTGGTTAACTCTATCTGGCCTGCCAATGCTGTTCTGACTCTCTCTGTGTCGGCTGGGGTCGTCATGGTTGGATCGTAATGTTAGGGTTTGTAACCGACCCCAAGCGCAACGGCACAGAGAGAGTTGTTTCAGAGTTAGCCAAAGCAAGGGCGTATTTATTCTCAGAGTCACAAGATAGAATTAGGTTGAGCAACAGAACAAACGGGGAATCTGGCATGTGAAGAATGTTGCGGCTCTGCAGATTCTCCCAGTAGGTGGTGGTGAGGAATTAGCTTGTGACGTCTGAGCCGCTCTGCAGATCCTCCCAGCATACACTCCAGGTGGAAACGGAGGGAGAGAGAGAAATCCCAGTTAGCCCAGCGCACAACAGAAAAAGAGAGGTGACTGATCCAAATAAATATCCAAGTGACTTGATCTTCGGTGTGATACACACAGTTAGCAGAGTCCAGAGAAAAAACAATACGGTAATCCAAAGTGTAAATCCAACAACAAAAATTAGGTGAGAACAGTATAACAAAAACGGGATCTCTTCGGTGTTTCACAAACACACAAAAAAACGGGTGATCCAAAAACTCACCAGAGCGCAACGCGTAAAGCGGGCAGATAAACGAGGCGCAGCTTCGTACGGGGAATCAGGTTCTCCACAGGGATACTTCACGAAAGTCCTGGGGAGCAACAGACAGGGAACAGCGACGGGAAAGACAGGCAGATTCAGGGAATATTCTAAATGATCCAACATCGATACTAGGGGAATCAGGGTATATAAAGCCACAGGGCGCTGATGACAAGCTGTGACAGCTGCGGGATGAAATTGATCATTGCTCCAGAAGCGTGTGGTGGGAAGAGCACCAATCAACACGGCATCTTACAGGAAAGAAGCGTGTGGCGGGGAATGCAATTAATTAACAAAATACCTTAAAGGAACGGAGCGAGTGGGTGGGGAGCGGACCAAACCTCACACTTTTTGACATTAAATCCATATGTCAAACACAACAGTTCATTGATGGATCTGTACCCGTCGATTGTCACCTCATTACATGCATCACATCTAATACCAGACGGGATAACAACATCAGAAGAGGAGAGAGAGAGATATAGAGGGAGGAGGGGGGGGAGCGGGAGAGAGAGAGAGAAGAAAGAGAGAAACACAGATTTGCAATTTTTCCAGACGATACACGTAACCCCGTTGGACCCCCCTTACTCATTCACCTAACCCAGAGGAACCCACCCCTCTATTACAGTGCACCCCTGGTCCCGTCTTCTAGGGCGTGGGTCTCCTCCTGAGCTGGTTCCCGTTCCAGGGTGCGGTCCCCTTGACAAACGTGTCTCCTCTGTTCTGCTGCCTTCCCAGGGTCTCTGGACTGTCCCCTCCACCTCTCGCCAGCTGGCCCACCGTCACTCCAGCTCAGCTCAGTGTCTCTCCTGCTGCCGCTTCCCCCGTTCTCGTCGTGGATGATCTGCCTGTCGTAGATGATCTGCGGTGCGGTGCCTGGCTGCTGTCGACGATCTCCGGTCTCTGCTGCTCAGCTGCCATCTCCTCCGGTCTGCCTCTCTTCATCCTGGCCTGTCCTCCGTCTCCTCCTGCCTGTCACCGTCGAGGGTCGTCTGGTGGTCTCGTCACGGACGTCTGAGGGGCTGCTGGTATCTCACCCCTGGTTCAGACGCGCTGCAGACAGCTGGTAGTGAATGTCTGGATCTTCTGCATCGTCTTCTCCTCTGTGTCTCCATTCCTCGTCCGTCCTTGGTTGCGGCTGGCCCACATCAATTCTCACTTTGGAACCTCCATTTGAAAGGGCTAACCTGTCCCTCATGAGTTCTGAATTGATATGGTTGTGGACCAGTCGACCAAAAGATTCACGGAGACAGAGTATTTCAAACGGAGCTTTTATTTGTTGGTCACACAGAGAAGAAGAGAACTCTCCTCCTGCAGCCCATGGGCTCAGCTCCTCGCACCACCAGTAGAAGAAGGACGAATTCATCACAGTACATGTCATTTATACCTCATGGACAGAGAGAAAAGGGGAGGGGTGTGTATATGTATCCGTGTGTGTATGTATGGGTGTGTGTGTGGTGTGTGTGTGCTAGGCTGTGTGTGTGCTTGTTTCAGAAGGGGGGCTAATGGGTTCCAGATGTAGAAGACCCCTAGTCTCGGAACAACATCCCCACAAATCACGGGCGCAACAGCTGGGTGGGGGAGATGTGTGTGATGATGAGTGTGTGTGATGATGAGTGTGTGTGCGTCTGCGCATCAGAAGAGGAGTGTGCGTGAGGCGCGTGATCAGGATGTACAGGGAGCCCTGTGTGTGTTAATGGGTGTGTGTGGAAGGAGCCTACAGGCAGAGGTCAGCAGGTCACATGCAGGGAGGAGGAGAACACAGACACACAGACGCCACTGCGCCAGGCCCCATTAGGAATATTATACATTATGGCCTTTAGATATAAGATATTGACATCAAATATTACTAGATCAATGAACTAAAAACCATCACCACAGTGTTTTTATGAGTGCCCACAAATAGCTGTTTTATTAATAATATAATAAGCCGCGTTTTTTCTTCCTTCTTCCCAAGATGCACAGATATATACTAGATAGATAGATAGATAGATAGATAGATAGATAGATAGATAGATAGATAGATAGATAGATAGATAGATAGATAGATAGATAGATAGATAGATAGATAGATAGATAGATAGATAGATAGATAGATAGATAGATAGATAGATAGATAGATAGATAGATAGATAGATAGATAGATAGATAGATAGATAGATAGATAGATAGATAGATAGATAGATAGATAGATAGATAGATAGATAGATAGATAGATAGATAGATAGATAGATAGATAGATAGATAGATAGATAGATAGATAGATAGATAGATAGATAGATAGATAGATAGATAGATAGATAGATAGATAGATAGATAGATAGATAGATAGATAGATAGATAGATAGATAGATAGATAGATAGATAGATAGATAGATAGATAGATAGATAGATAGATAGATAGATAGATAGATAGATAGATAGATAGATAGATAGATAGATAGATAGATAGATAGATAGATAGATAGATAGATAGATAGATAGATAGATAGATAGATAGATAGATAGATAGATAGATAGATAGATAGATAGATAGATAGATAGATAGATAGATAGATAGATAGATAGATAGATAGATAGAGAGATAGATAGAGAGATAGATAGAGAGATAGATAGATGCAGTGTGCTTGTTTTGCAGTGAATGAATGCTGCAAGCAGTGGTAAGGTAATAATAGTATTGACGTGGCATTGATCCATTGATCCAATGCCGTGCGCCTCGGTAATAATAATAAGCCGCGTTTTTTCTTCCTTCTTCCCAAGATGCACAGTTAAGATATATAGATAGATAGATAGATATATAGATAGATAGATAGATAGATAGATAGATAGATAGATAGATAGATAGATAGATAGATAGATAGATAGATAGATAGATAGATAGATAGATAGATAGATAGATAGATAGATAGATAGATAGATAGATAGATAGATAGATAGATAGATAGATAGATAGATAGATAGATAGATAGATAGATAGATAGATAGATAGATAGATAGATAGATAGATAGATAGATAGATAGATAGATAGATAGATAGATAGATAGATAGATAGATAGAGAGATTAGATACAGTGTGCTTGTTTTGCAGTGAGTTTGATTGATTGATTGAAAACTTTATTAACAGATTGCAGAATGGGTACAGTACAGTACAGCTCAATACATACAATTGTTAAGGGGATGCAGACCAGAGAAAGACTTTCGTCTTGTTTACATCAGGGTCCCCCATTTTCAATTCATCGTAACATATGTGACATACATGACATACCGATAGACAGTACTGCTACATCTATACATTTATGACATACCATATTTGCAATTACAGTACTGTTTGTGATACAAAAAGAGTCCAGAAAGAAAAGAGTATATACATTAGACGTAGAAACTGTACATTGGATTGGGTAGGTGGGGGTGGGGGGGGACTGTACATTGGAGGTGGATGGGTGGGTGGGGGGGAGGGGGGGTTGGGTAGGAGTGGGGGGGGGGGGGTTGGGTAGGAGGGGTGGGTGGGGGACACTGTACACCTGTACAAACAAACACTGTACATTGGATTATTGACAAGACCATACTTGGTAATTTACTGTACATTGGAGGGGGTTGTGTTCGTACATTTACAGGGGCCAGTTTCGAGTTGCAGTCTCCCTTAGGTGTTTTTTGAGAGTGTTTTTGAAAGTGGGTAGTGATTCACATTCCTTTACAGCTTTGGGTAGGGCGTTCCACATTGATGTGGCATAATTGCGAAACCACGTGTTTAGTCCCTTGTTTGAGCCGAATCTGGGTTTAACATGATTTGTGGAGCTCCCTCTGGTGTTGTGATCGTGGTATTCACTGACCTTTGGGAAGTATTTTGTCATGTACATGGGTACCTTGGTCGTGTAGTGTATCTTGTAGACCAGGCCCATTGCAAGTTGCTGTACTCTGTCGTCTACTCTAAGCCATCCTAGGTTGTCAAAGTGGGCAGGGGTGAGGTGGGTTCTAGGAGTAAGGTCAAGCAGTAGTCTGACCAGTTTGTTTTGAGATGTTTGTAATTTTGTTTTTAGCGCCTTTGAGGTGCTTTGGTACCATGAGGTGCAAGCATAGTCGTAGTACCCTTGAATGAGTGCTCCTGCTAGAGTCTTCATGGTATTCTTGTTTACCAGTGAGGAGATCCGGTACAAGAATCGAGTTCGTTGGTTGACTTTTTTTATTACATTGGATGCCATTTTGTCACAGGAAAGATTTGCCTCTAGGATGGAACCCAGGTAGGTAATATCTTCTTTCCTTGTGACAATATTGTCACCCACTGTAACTGAGAAGCCGTCGGTCTTGCTGAGTTTGTTATTTGAACCGAAGAGAATGGACTCTGTTTTGCCCATGTGTAATGATAGTTTGTTATCAGCGAGCCATATGCAGATTTTGCCTAGTTCTGAGCTGAGGGTTTTTTCAACCTGTAACTTGTTCTTGTCAGAGACCAGCAGGGCTGAGTCGTCCGCAAACAGGAACAAGTTGCAGTCACAAGCTGACGACATGTCATTTGCATAAATTAGGAACAGTAGCGGACCTAGTATGCTTCCTTGTGGAACACCACAGCTTACTGTGAGGGGGGGGGGATAGGGTACCGGTACCGAGTGCTGCGAGCAGTGGTAATAATAATCACTTCCTATATTTGGTTCGCGTTTGGTCCGCTGAAGCCGAACCGAGACCTACGTTTTCAGGCGGACCAGAGTTCGCCTGTTTGGTCCATGAACCGAGTTCGACGCGCATTCACACAAACCCGAAAAACCGGACTATCGAATTCTGGTCCGAAAGTCCGGACCAAACAGCCCCTGTGTGAAAGCGACCTAAGAGTAAAATAAGCCTAAGAATAAGATAATAATAATAAAGTACGGTCCGGGATTTACATTTCGTATGTATGTATATAGATTCTAGTATAGAATATACAGTAAAAATATACATAAGTCTACAGGAGTCTATAGGAGACAGCAGATGAGTCAAACAATTAACAATTATGTTAATTATTGAGAATTACTACATTTTGACGGACCTTTTCCGTTTTAACCTGTGCAGCTTGTCTAGTCGTTACGGCGCCGGTTTAGTGGCCCAGGAAACTCACAGACCAAGTCATCTCATGTGACGCCACTCAGCCAATCAAATCTGTGCATTCCGATAAGCATTGCAACTTGAGTCAGTGAGACACACACACACGCACACACACACGCACGCACGCATGCACGCATGCACGCACGCACGCACGCACGCACACACACACACACACACACACACACACACGCACACACACACACACACACACACACACACACACACACACACACACACACACACACACACACACACACACACACACACACCGAGAAATATAATTGCACATGGCGTGCTCTGAACCAGTCTGTCTCATGTGTTCTAAACCAGCAGGTCTCATGTGTTCTAAACCAGTAGGTCTCATGTGTTCTAAACCAGTAGCTCCCATGTGTTCTAAACCAGTCTCATGTGTTCTAAACCAGTCTCATGTGTTCTAAACCAGTAGGTATCATGTGTTCTAAACCAGTATCATGTGTTCTAAACCAGTCTGTCTCATGTGTTCTAAACCAGTCTCATGTGTTCTAAACCAGTCTCATGTGTTCTAAACCAGTCTGTCTCATGTGTTCTAAACCAGTAGGTCTCATGTGTTCTAAACCAGTAGGTATCATGTGTTCTAAACCAGTATCATGTGTTCTAAACCAGTCTGTCTCATGTGTTCTAGTTTCAAGTTCAAGTTTCAAGTTTCTTTAATAGTTGTCATACAGAAGTACAGAATACTTTTATACAAAATGCTTCTTACTGTTACGCTCCAGAGACTGTGCTAGACAAGATACGTATCAAATAACATAGTATAGCATGTAAATTAGAAGTAGAAAATGAGGTCACATTGTTCAGTATAGACATATGTACAATGTTCGATGCAGAATAGACGTAACTGAGTTACCATATAATATACAATACTATGCAGTGTACTAATATACAATACTATATAGTGCAAGCAGAAATGGGATGAGGTACAATTTAGGTACAATTTACAGTAAGGTGTACGAGTTGTAGTGCAAATCCTTTATCAATAAATATAAAGTGTGGGGAGTGGGTGCTACAGTGTATTTGTTTAAAGTGAGTGTGTGCGTGTGGATGTGTGTGCTATGTGCGTTTGATGGTTGTTGTGTAGCGTTCATTGTTCGTTGAGCAGCCTGATGGCCTGGGGATAGAAGCTTCTTCTGAGTCTTTCTGTGCTCGCCTTGAGACTCCGGTATCGCTTGCCTGACCGCAGCAGTTCAAAGAGGCAGTTGTTCTGGTGACTGAAGTCCTTAATGATTCTCTTAGCCTTGCCCCTGCACCGCTTGTTGTAAATGTTCTGGAGGGTGGGGAGCCCCCCTCCAATTGTGCGTTCGGCTGAACGTGTCACTCTTTGTAGTCTGCTTCGGTCTTGTGCAGTGCTATTCCCAAACCAGGAGGTGATGTTGCCAGTCAGGATGCTCTCTATTGTACATGAGGCAAGCAGGCTTGGATTTTTTGGGTACAGGGATACTAGTGGACTTCTTCAGGCAGGTGGGGATGACAGCCTGTTCTAAGGACAGGTTAAATATGTCAGTGAATACCGGGGCCAGTTGGTCGGCACAGTGGTGCTGCCTTCCTGATATTCACTTTTTTAAAGTTTCGCCTCACCTCATGCTCTGTTACCCTGAACACTTGTGGGCTGGTGTTGTTATTACCAGCATCAAACCTTGCATAGAAGGTATTGAGGTTATTTGCTAAGGAGATGTCACTGTTCAGTTTGAGGGAGGTGCCTTTGTAGTCTGTCATCGTTTTGAGCCCCTGCCACATAGCTCTGGAGTCAGCCTGTTCAAACTGGAGTTCAATTTTATCCCTGTAGCGCCGTTTTGCCTCTATTACTGTCCTCCTTACGTTGTATCGCGCCACCTTGTGGTCATTCATGTTGCCTGCCACCAGGCCGTCGTTGTATGCTTTGGTGCGCGCTTTCAGAGCTTCACGGACGGATTTGTCTACCCAGGGTTTTTGATTTGGGTAAACTTTAATTGTGGTAGTGGGGATTGTTTCTTCCACCAAAGTACGAACAAAGTCCAGCACTGTCTCCGTGTATACATTAATGTTATCTGTGTCGCGGAACACTCTCCAGTCTGTGCACTCAAGCGCAGGTGGGGATGACAGCCTGTTCTAAGGACAGGTTAAATATGTCAGTGAATACCGGGGCCAGTTGGTCGGCACAGACTTTTAGGACGCGGCCGGGGATGCCGTCCGGTCCTGCTGCCTTCCTGATATTCACTTTTTTAAAGTTTCGCCTCACCTCATGCTCTGTTACCCTGAACACTGAGTCTCCATCAGCAGCAGACCCCCCCCCCCCCCCATTGCCGTGGCTTGTGGGCTGGTGTTGTTATTACCAGCATCAAACCTCGCATAGAAGGTATTGAGGTTATTTGCTAAGGAGATGTCACTGTTCAGTTTGAGGGAGGTGCCTTTGTAGTCTGTCATCGTTTTGAGCCCCTGCCACATAGCTCTGGAGTCAGCCTGTTCAAACTGGAGTTCAATTTTATCCCTGTAGCGCCGTTTTGCCTCTATTACTGTCCTCCTTACGTTGTATCGCGCCACCTTGTGGTCATTCATGTTGCCTGCCACCAGGCCGTCGTTGTATGCTTTGGTGCGCGCTTTCAGAGCTTCACGGACGGATTTGTCTACCCAGGGTTTTTGATTTGGGTAAACTTTAATTGTGGTAGTGGGGATTGTTTCTTCCACCAAAGTACGAACAAAGTCCAGCACTGTCTCCGTGTAGACATTAATGTTATCTGTGTCGCGGAACACTCTCCAGTCTGTGCACTCAAGCGCAGCTTGGAGCGTCTCCTCTGACGCCACATCCCATTTCTGCACCTCTCGCGAGACTACCGGTGTGCTCTTGATTTTTTGTTTGTACTTTGGAGAAAGCAATATGGCCGCATGATCAGATTTTCCAAAGTCACTAGCAGCGTGAGACTTGTATCCACCCTTGAATTGTGTGTAACAGTGGTCTAAAATGTTACCGCCTCTGGTGTTACAAGTCACATGCTGATAGAAGTCAGGCAAAACCTTTCTCAGATTGGCGCTATTGAAATCACCCACTACTACAATGGCGGCGTTAACGTTCGCTGCTTGGAGTTTGTTTACATCGTTGTGGAGCCTGGAGAGCGCGGCACTATTGCTGGCTTGCGGTGGAATATACACTCCGACCAGGATGATCGCCGTTAACTCCCTCGGGAGGAAGAAAGGTCGACACTTGATGGTTATATATTCCAGGTTGGGGCAGCAGTGGTTCGATAATTCCTTCACGTTGGCTGGATCGCTCCAATTGTTGTTCAACATGAAGGCGATACCACCTCCACGCTGTTTGCCGGATTCTGCTGTTCTATCCTTGCGGTGAATGAAGAAGTGATCGGCCGGTTGGATGGCGTGATCTGGGATTTCTGGCGACAGCCACGTTTCAATGAAGCAGAGAACATTGCAGTCTCTAACGTCTCTCTGGAATTTAATCCTTGCTCGGATGTCGTCTAGTTTATTGTCAATTGATTGTACATTGGCTAGCAATATACTGGGTAGTGGCGTTCGGTGTCGTCTGGTTCTCAGTCTATTACGGATCCCAGCTCTCTTCCCTCGCCGCCTGATGATTCCTTTGTTCCTGGGGTCAGGATCTGGTCCCATTGTCCTCAGGATCTCCACAGGCCATTGCTGCGGTTCAGAGAGCTGATCCAGGGAGTAATCCAGTCGGTAAGTTTCCCGTAATCCAATGTCTATAAGTGACTGACGGTCATACACATTAAATGCACCTACTGTTGGTACAAACAAAACTCTAAAAACTATAAATATTAACAAAAGTAAGCACAGTCTCGACGGAGCGCACAGACAGGCGGCCGGACGTAGCGGCGCCATCTTCAAATTCTTTTTTGGTTCTAAACCAGTCTCATGTGTTCTAAACCAGTCTCATGTGTTCTAAACCAGTCTGTCTCATGTGTTCTAAACCAGTAGGTCCCATGTGTTCTAAACCAGTAGGTATCATGTGTTCTAAACCAGTATCATGTGTTCTTAACCAGTCTGTCTCATGTGTTCTAAACCAGTCTCATGTGTTCTAAACCAGTCTCATGTGTTCTAAACCAGTAGGTCTCATGTGTTCTAAACCAGTAGGTCTCATGTGTTCTAAACCAGTAGGTCTCATGTGTTCTAAACCAGTCTCATGTGTTCTAAACCAGTCTCATGTGTTCTAAACCAGTCTCATGTGTTCTAAACCAGTAGGTCTCATGTGTTCTAAACCAGTCTCATGTGTTCTAAACCAGTAGGTATCATGTGTTCTAAACCAGTAGGTATCATGTGTTCTAAACCAGTCTCCTGTGTTCTAAACCAGTCTCATGTGTTCTAAACCAGTAGGTCTCATACAGTATGTTCTAAAACAGTGGTTCTCAAACTGTGGTCCGCGGACCACTGGTGGTCCTCGAGGGTATTGCAGGTGGTCCGTGGAAAAAAAGCTAAATAAAATAGAAAATAATAGAACATTTATATAATAATATAATACAGATTTCCAATAAAAGTAAAACCGTTGTGTAATATAAAACATAGTATTATAGTTTGTTATTCTCTCAAATTAGGTTAATCATTACTGGTAAATAGTGGCGCTTGTGCGTGACGACAGTTTTAACCTATACTCTGCACGTGGAGCAAAAATGGATCGGTGGTTCTCTCGAGAGAAAAGAGAGATACGATAATGAGAGCGAGTCTGAGGCACGTACAAGCCAGACTCTGCAGAAAACAACAAAGGAAAAAAAGGGTTAGGAGAAACTACAGTGGGAAATATTTAGAACTGGGATTTACGTACACAGGCGCTGAAAATGAGCCTTTGCCAGTATGCGTCAAGTCAAGTCAAGAGTTTTATTTGTCACGGCATACGAGTATACAATGAAATGTGGGGGGTCTTGCCCGCAACGATGTGCATAATACAATAGTAATATATAATAGAATCCAATAGAACGACATTGTGCAATAAAACAAGTAAACAGAGTAGGGCATATCGGTATATGTACATGAGTTATTTACAGAGCATGGTAGGACATGCCAGGTCCTGTGGTAGTGCAATACACTGTTAGCTACGGATGAGGCACTGGGTCTTTCTGTACACTGTTATATTATACAATCTCAGTTATACTATACTATTCTTAAAGTGATCTATCATGAGGATCAGTATTTATTTTTGTATTTATTCTAGTTATTTATTATTTAAATGGCTATAACCGAGACCTGAATACTGTATCTCGTGAGCTGTCAATGGAAAAATGACAATAAACATACAGTAACTTTGACTTTGACAAGACGAAGTGGGGGCTGATCCCTACGAGAAAGAAGAAGCCGGGGAAGTGCTTTGTTTTGACTAGAGCCTCGGAATTAATGAGCCTCGAAATCATGCCGAATTAACGCCGGCACACACGTTACAAACACCTCTGTGAAAAACAAATCTTCCGTGGGACACACACACACACACACACACACACACACACACACACACACACACACACACACACACACACACACACACACACACACGCACACACGCACACACGCACACACACACACACACACACACACACACACAAGACACGTGGACCCTAAACTACACATACACTTGTATGCAAGACACTTTCTGTATAAATTATATTAATAAATTATTATATCATTATTATTATAATTCTATTTTATTTTAAGCTTGTATAACAGCTATTTTCACAGTCATGACAGCATTGACTGTGACAGCACTTGGTGACATGCTTATGTTAATGCTATTCGGGTGAGAGGAGTGGCTGGGCTGGTTGTAGGGAGGTATTGTTCACGCTCAGCACAAACTGGCAGAAGTGTTCAAATCTGGCCTGATGCCTTTGAGAGGCTTTTTCCCAGCTTTAATCATCTAGAAAAAAAGACTGTTTTACAAGATTCAAACGAGCACATCTTCTTCAAACATTCTCAGATTTCAACGTATGACACATCATTTGAAAGCGTACATTCTGTACTTTCACAATCTGGAAAATGAAAATGGAGACATGTGGCATCAATCGCTGGTCACGGTCACACATATCGGACTTTGTTATTGTACAACTATGTAACAAGTTGTTGACTTGTAAACATCGGACTGCCCGAATGTGGGCCGTCACGCACGCTCACGCACGTCGCGGCACTTTGTGATGGTCTGCCGGCTCTCGGGGCTGCATTTCTCCCCATCATTCAATACATTGTTGGAGAGTTAAACTTCCCTCCCTTTGATCGACACCCCTCTCAACGTATTGCTTTCAGTCTCGAGTTGCAAGACGAAGCGTGGCCTGATCGCAACGAGAATCATGGATGATCACGCCGAATTAACGGCGGTACACACGTTACAAAAACCTTTGTGAGACACTCATTTTCCGTGGGATTGTTATCAACTTTGGACTTCAGGCTATGGAACCGTTGTGTTTTCCAGCTCCTACCTCTCAGGTGGAACTTAAAAACAGGCATCTGACAACCAGTAAACAGAAATGTAAGTACACACGTGTTTCAGTTTCAAATGTAGCCAAGAGTAAAAAACCCTATCTCTACACAGTCAATTTCGCAGAGTAAATTTTACTCAAACTGAGTACATTTTACTCAAACTGCCTTTTACTCAGTTTGAGTAAAATTTATTCTGCGAAATTTACTGTGTACCCTATCCACTAAGTGCAATATATTTATATGTATTCATCCTATGGATATACTGTACTGACTGCGAGTCAGTTTTAACATTCTCAGAGACCACCGTCTTGAACACACACACACAAGACACATTTACATTTACATTTACATTTAGTCATTTAGCTGACGCTTTTATCCAAAGCGACTTACAAGTTCTGTGCGACAAGACAGCAAGAAGGGTATAACTCTATCAGCTGAGTAACAATGTTCATCAAAGTGTTGCGTGTTACAGTGTAGGTTAGTTTATTAGGACAAGTGCATGACATTAAGGTTAGTCGGGGTTAGATTTTATTTTTTTTTTACCTTTTTTGGACATGGACCCTGCACCTTAAGATGCACATCTCTGTATAATGTAACGTCTCTATAATGACAATAAAGACTCTAGAAATATTCTATTCTATTCTATTTTATTTTAATAAAATGTGTAACAGCTATTTTCACAGTCATGTCAGCATTTACTGTGACAGCACTTACTAACATACTTATGTTAATGCTATTGAAGTGAGGGGAGTGGCTAGGCTGGTTGTAGGGGAGTAGCCCAAACCGGCAGAAGTGTTAAAATCTGGCCTTTGAGAGACATTTTCTCAGCCTTAATCATCTAGAAAAAATACTGTTTTACAAGATTCAAATTAGCATAATTTGAAAGCGTGCATTCTGTACGTCCACAATCTGGAAAAATCTGGAAAATGAAAATGGAGACATGTGACATCAATCGATGGTCGCGGTGGCATTTGTGTGAAACTAACCTCTTTTAAATGACTTGTTCTGTGTTTGTCAGCTGATGAGAGTAGCTTAGGTCGCCTAATAGTTGATTTGGGTATCAATTGACTCAGTCTCTCAGGTACAATCATTCTCTTGCCATCATATGTACCTTGTTAACAATCAGTGATGTGCTGTCAGTTATGGCATAATGTCATGTACGTATTATTGTAAATAATATAATTAAGGCTGTCAAAGTTAACACGTTATTAATGTGTTAACGCACAATTATTTTAACGCCACTATTTTTTTTAACGCAAGATTAAGGTACATTTTTTTTTATTAAAAATTCACTTCATATTATTGATACTCATTGATACTATGTTTGTTTCTGACTCAAAGTGTGGGTGTGTGTGTGTGTGTGTGTGTGTGTGTGTGTGTGTGTGTGAGTGAGAGAGAGAGAGAGAGAGAGAGAGAGAGAGAGAGAGAGAGAGAGAGAGAGAGAGAGAGAGAGAGAGAGAGAGAGAGAGAGAGAGAGAGAGAGAGAGAGGGGGGGGGGGGGGGGGTGAGTCCTCAACCCTTGTGTGGGTGAATGTAACAAGTTCCTAACGTTTTCTTTCCCCTATTTCATGCACACTGTATTCATTGTTTTAAATTATTATTTTCTTTTAAGTTATTTTGTGCATCACACTGTTTTGAATTTGATGCAAATTTGCAATGCATGAAGGTCATCCTTTTGTGTTAAATGGCTGCATAAAGCTTAGGCGATAGAACACCAGCCCTGATTCCATACTCTAACCTTAACCAACTTTGAAAGAGTCGCCTAAGAAACGTCAGTCAATATTTCGATTGTATTTTTTTCTTTTATACATACATACATACATACATACATACATACATACATACATACATACATACATACATACATACATACATACATACATACATACATACATACATACATACATACATACATACATACATACATACATACATACATACATACATACATACATACATACATACATACATACATACATACATACAGCCCCACCCCCACCTAATAGACAGTCCCCTCCCCACCGTATGTAATGTATATATTCTCTCCCCACCGTATGTATATTTCTCTCCCACCCACCCACCCCCTCCTAATGTACAGTCCCCTCCCCATCATATGTATATACTCTCTGTCAGGATCTATGGGTAACAGTACTGTATATTTGCATATCATATATGTCACAAATGTAACAGTACTATATACCTGTATGTCATGTATGTCCTTATGCCATAAATGTCATGATGTCATGTTGTGCATGTCATACATGTCACTATGAATTGAAAATGGGGTACCCTGATGTAAACAAGACAAACATCTTTCTCTGGTCTGCAATCCCTTAACAATTGTGTGTATTGAGCTGTACTGTATTATTTGTACACATTCTGCAATCTGTTAAATACAATTTTCATTAATTCATTAATTCACAGACAGTAACACAGGACAAAAACACATGTCAACCCCCTCCCTTCCCTAATTATAATTTAAATTGACATTCACGTAAAAGTAAGCTTACTATTCTAATATTATATTCTTGTCTCCAAAGTGTGTGCATGTTTTTTTTCTTCCTGAGGATGGCGCCATCCCCCCATCTAAACATGATGTGTTTCTTTTCTCTTCTTGATTGATTGATTGAAAACTTTATTAACATATTGTAGAATGGGTACAGTACAGTACAGTACAGTACAGCTCAATAATTGTTAAGGGGATGCAGACCAGAAAGACTTTTGTCTTGTTTACATCAGGGTCCCCCATTTTCAATTCATCATAACATACATGACGTACAGATAGACAGTACTGCTACATCTATACATTTATGACATACCAGATTTGCAAATACAGTACTGTTTGTGATACGAAAAGAGTCCAGAAAAGAGAGTATATACATTTGACGTAGAAACTGTACATTGGAGGAGGTTGGGTAGGTGGGGTGGGGTTGGGGGGGTGGGGGGGACTGTACATTGGAGGTGGTTCGGTGGGTGGGAGGGGTGGGTGGGGGACACTGTACAACTGTACAAGCAAAACTGTACATTGGAATATTGACAAAACCATACTTGGTCATTTACTGTACATTGGAGGGGGTTGTGTTAGGACATTTACAGGGGCCAGTTTCGAATTGCAGTCTCCCGTAGGTGTTCTTTGAGAGTGTTTTTGAAGGTGGGTAGTGATTCACATTCCTTTACAGCTTTGGGTAGGGCGTTCCACATTGATGTGGCATAATTGCGAAACGTGTTTAGTCCCTTGTTTGAGCCGAATCTGGGTTTAACATGATTTGTGGAGCTCCCTCTGGTGTTGTGATCGTGGTATTCACTGACCTTTGGGAAGTATTTTGACATGTACATGGGTACCTTGGTCGTGTAGTTAGTGTATCTTGTAGACCAGGCCCATTGCAAGTTGCTGTACTCTGTCGTCTACTCTAAGCCATCCTAGGTTGTCAAAGTGGGTAGGGGTGATCAAAATCCTTTTAGCTTGGCCCTCAAAGCCCACCACTTCTAAATATTTTATATATTTTTTAAAGTGACATATAAAAACGCCACTGTGCGTGCGTGCACGTGTATGTGCGTGTGGGGGGGCCTCCACAAGAATCTGGCCCAGGGGCCTCTGAAGTCTTAATCTGGCCTTGCCTGTGTCACATATCTTTTCATCACAGTGACACCGTATGGCCTGTGTCACATATTTTTTCATCACAGTGACACCGTATGGCCTGTGTCACATATCTTTTCATCCCCCGCTTCTCTGACTCAGCATTTTACATCCGAAGAAACACGCAAGAACCATCAACCGATCAAAACACGACGACTCGAACAACGTTTCATCCAACTCTTGTGTGTGTGATGAACGTAAAGATTCCCCATCCTCCCCGTCGTGACGGACACGACCGCTGCGCCGGCTGTCGACAGACGAGCCCTACTGTAAGTCTCATCTGCAAACTTCAGCGAGAAAAGGATGTGAAACAGGACAACAAGAAATCCGCACAACACTCTTTGTTTTCCCCGCCACTGTACTGCCTTTTCATCCTCGGAATTCACAGAAGACCGTAGAGAGACAGAGAGAAAGAGGCAATTGTACAAGCGTGGACGCGTGTCGAAAAACGTCGGCGTGGGGGTGATGCGTGGACTTGAAGTAAATTAAGCAAACCAGGGCAGCGGCCTGAGAGAGGCGGCTGGACGGCTCTGTGTGAAGTCGCTTCTCCGCACGGCGGAACCGGAGACCACCAGGCGTCCTGGACAGATGGTGTCTTCACAACACATAACAAGAGGGAGACACCAGAAGTCTCTGCGAAGACTTTGTATATACAGCTGCTGTGGGCTATAACTGTGACTAATGTGAGTAGCAAAGACATCTAACAACGATATATTTCATTAGATTTCGGCATTGTCACGCACAGAATATAATCACCCTAAATGGGCCACAGATGTAGAACGCTGATGTTCCCACGCTGACAGAAGAGCTTAAGCGTGGCGTAAACAGTGGCGTAAACACTGGGAATGATAGTCTTACATTAGTCTCTAATGACGATTAGTGTAGTGTTGAGCTCTTGAGATCTCACCGACGGAGGCTTTTAAACCTTATTCAACCAGGCGGGTTGAGAAGGATCAGGTTTCTATGGAATGGCAACAGCCTGGGGCAATAGCTGCGAGAAGATTACACACACAAACAAACACACACACACATGTATACACACACTCACCAATATAGTGAAACCTATACTGAAATAATAATGCAGTTAGCAGGTGAGATCCAGTGTTGGGAAAGGTACTGTTGAAGTCAGAGGTTCTGTGTAGGATTGTTAGTAACTGTCTAACTGTATATATGGCTGTTTACACTAGTAACTGTTTACCTGCATATATAACTGTCTCCACCAGTAACTGTCTAGCTGCATATATATCTGTTCCCACTAGAGGGCGCTCTAGGCGGAGCCACCCAGGTACACCACCATGTGGCGAGTATAAGAGTAGTGTCGTATATTTCTAAATGAAAACATGAATAAAGCAACTGTACAAAATTATACTGGACGAAAATGCTGTTGGTAAAACTGTAAAGGAGCGACCGGGGCTCCAGGAGAAAATGGTGTCCGTTAGCACCAGGCCTACAGAGGGTAGAGGCAGGTTGACTCCCCAGAAACAGATGGCTGACCTTAAGACAATTACTGACCCCTCCAGGCTATCTTGAAGGAAGCCAGGACAGAGGTCTTGTAGATAATAGCTGACCAGCCGTGTGACCCAGGCCATGCAACGGCAGCTGCTGCTGACTAACGGACAGGGTCAGAAAGGTGACACCCATGGTGGGAATCTTCCTTTCACATCACAGAGAACTGCCACTAGTTGGAAAACAGTGCAAATCAATGATATACTAATAGGTTTAGCAATTTCATAGGTTACATGTAGGCATAACTCTTAGAACTACTAGAATAACTTAGTCACAATAAAGAATAAAAACTCTTAAATACTAGAAGGTAAAACTATACAAATATTGGTCACATTATTTAATCAGGAAATAAGGTGTTCTATTAAAGGACGGATATATAGGGTTTGTTGTCTGGGCACTGTCTGAAAGTAGTCTGTTTCTTATCTACACTATGTAAACATTTTGTCACAAGCATAAGGATGTATTACTCAGTGAAACGGAATCCTCTCATCAAGTAATGATTAAACGGCCCGGCAAGATTCTATGGTGAAACGGTTGTGTCAGCAGAATAAGTGTAACATGTTGAGACAAGCCGGCTACAAGGGGTGGCCAAATAAGGAAGGCAGGCAGGGACGCTCTCTCTCTCCCCCTCTCTCTCTCTCTCCCCCTCTCTCTCTCTCTCTCTCTCTCTCTCTCTCTCTCTCTCTCTCTCTCTCTCTCTCTCTCTCTCTCTCTCTCTCTCTCGCTCTGATAAAAAGGGCTGTGATGGCGACGGAGAGAGACACTCAGAACACTCACACCAGAAGGGACCTGGAGAGACAGACAGACACAGGGGACAGGCCCTGGGAGGCAGAGCCACACAGAACTCGAGAGCCGAGCAAGACACTCAGAGGAGACGGAAAGGATCCCTGGAGAGCCGAGCCTGAGACACAGCGAGAAGGATCCTGAGAGCATGGTGACACAGAGGGACTGAGACCCGATGACAGACGAATCGCTTCGCAGCAGGAGAAGCCTACCACCAAAGGAGAGACGAAAAACGAGCGCTCTCTGCTGAGCACCGATACTCACGGAGACCAGGTTGCTTTGACAACCAGACCAGCGAACCACTAAGAGAGGACTCGTTGTTGCCATGGACAACCAAGAGACAACAACGCCAGCACCGAGAAGAAAACTCTGATCAACCCTAGCTGATCCGAGCATGGACAACAGCCACATGAAAGAGACAATTAGATTGAACCAAAGAGACGATGTACTTGTTGATTCCTAAGCTGTGGTATTAATAAACACCGCAGTTATTTTGACCACTTTGTCAGCAGTCTCTCCTTACTTGAACCGAACATCTGAGAACTACCTAACCAATGCAGGAGAAGGGTGATATAGAAAACTATACGATCAATGAACTTAGATATAGGTAAATGAAGAACAGAGAGATACTTCAATTGGTGCGGTGACCCGTGCTGCATTCGACCGGAACCGGTTGGAGACGACTGAAAGCTACTTCTGGAAGATGGACCTCGTCGACGCCTCTACGACTGAAATAAAATAATCATCACCACTTCGACAGGCCAGCAGGACTAGGTAAGTAGTGATGGCGTTTAAGATTGGTAATGGTCGAAGCAGTCTCGCATTTTGGGGTTGCTATTGCATTAGGTAGAAATGAGATGGACCAGGATAAAGTTGGTGTTGGAGGGGATCGGGGTTCAGGGTTCACAACCTGACTCTGGTCTCAGCCACACGCCGGCGCTGCACTTAGGAAGCGTAGGGGATAGGGGATGTTCGGTTAGGATGAGGATATAGATGTCTATATTTAGTTAGCTTAGGAGGATAGGCTAGGGATAGGTAAAATATTTGAGGGGACCGGCGTGGAAGCGGTAGAACGGGGATTAGTCACAGATAGCGGGACGTGGGACTGTGAGTGACGGAGTGGTTCATTAGAGGGTAAGGTAAAGAGTTTAATGAGAGAACCGTGGTGTAGTACAGGGATAGCCTGGTTCCACGAAGAGAACAGAGAACGGAGTGTAGGGTATACTGAGAACAGAGTACAATGGGGATTAATTGGTTGCTTTTTGCCAGACCGTCAAGGCTTCACTCTTAGGATCGGCGCGTGTGACAGGCAAGTTTTGAAAGACGTTTCATGCGGAGCTGTTATATCGTGGCCCGACATAATCTACTAAGATTGAGAGGATGGGGAGTTAGGATGACGTTGGGAAAGTAACCTTTGGAGTAAAGCACTTTGGAAGTAGATACTGCACATGTGATTAGAACATAGGAGAATGTTGTGTAAAAAAAAAAAAAAAAAAAAAAAAAAAGCGAGGTAGGAAATGCGTTTAGGATGAATGTGCGCAAATGAATGGTATGCTTATGAATGGGACATTGTTTTGCTAAGTATATGTGTTTGAATGGATGAATGTTAGGAGCTCTGAGTGAATGCCAAGGTATTTTTTTGTATTATTATAAACACTGGTGGTCAAGGCGGCAGCAGGAGAAACCGCACCCCTGTCCGGAAGAAGAGAGGCGTTTGTTTAGCTGCCGGCGTTAGCTAAGGGCAACGGGACTAACGTGTGGACGCTGTGTTGCGTTGTCGAGTGAATTGAATGAATGGCAAGTGTGATGGAACCTAGATGATGTGTAATGTTCGTTGACATTTTTTAAAACGGGGCTGTGGGGGTCTAGAAATAATGTAGTAACGGTCAACAGAAACGGAGATTTTGGGGCTGATGACGTCACTGGGAGCGTCGGAGCTTGGTGAGCGTTGGGTTTAATATACTGTGTATTTCGGTCAGGCGGGGCCAAACCGGCGAGCGTAGTAGGATAAAGATAATGATATATGTTCTGTGAACGGGGGCTTAATAGGATTAAAGTTATGTTGCGGGGGAAAGCAGGGGTTGTGTAAACGTTGCGATGTGTTGTGCCGCTCGGATCAACAGGAGACTGGGCCGTTTAGGAGGAGTGATGTTGGATGCTAAGCTAAGCTAGTAGGAGCTAGCGGTACTGAGCTAACGAAGCTAAGATGCTAAGCTACCTGTGCTAACAATATAGCATGATTGAACTCTCGGGGAATCTCGCGTGTTGCTACTCTTTGGTGGCTGGCGCGGGATCTTAGAGAGGCGGAGGACAGGGACTTCCGGTGTAGGGGATTCTGGGTATTGTAGTTTTGTGGTTTGAGGTGGAACGTCAGGTTGACGTCTTGGTGTGGTGTTACCGTTACGTGATGACGCACTTGCGGGGGAGGGCGTGGGCGCCTCCTGCAGGACGTGGTGAGAACTGTGGTGCAATAAGGGTGATGAGCGAACGTTCCAGTGGAGGGCAGTGTTGCCTCTTTGATAGTTACACCTCTCTTTTACAGGTAAAACGAGGTGCAGTAGGCAACGGCAGAACGTTTGTGGTTATTATAGGTTTTGAGTAGCGACCATCTGTGGAGATTTGTAAATTCTTTATATTCGGTTTTTTCAGTTATTGATGATGGATGTGTATACTTGTTTGATTATAAATCTGTATTTGTTATGGGCCAAGTATGGTTGAAGTGAGAGCAGCGGCGTTTTGTGATGGGATTTGGCGTGAACCCCCCCCCCCCCCCCCCCCTTTTTCCTCTGTCTCTTCCTTCCTCGTTCACACTCTCTCCCTCCCTCCCTCCCTCTCTCCCTCCTTCCCTCCCTCCCTCTCTCCCTCCCCCCCATCCCCCCGCCCCCCTCCGCTCCATCCCTATCTCCCAGCTTGACTTTGTGAGATGACGGGTGCGCAAGGGGAGTTTTGTATAGGATGGATTGTCTTTATGGTGGGCTTGGAGTGTTGGTTATATTAATATAGTGTTACTTGCTAAAATAGGATTACATAAGGATAAATAGAATATTCATGGTCATTATTTTGGTCTGATTAAAGTTAAGGTTGATTTAGACGGTTTTGGTAATAGTTAATGTTGCATTGTGTGCCCCCCCCCCCCCTTCCTCCCCTTAGTCCCTGTATCCCTGTATCCCTCCCTCCTTTTTTCTTTTCCCTTCGCCCCCCCTCTGTCTCTCCTTGTATTTCGCCCTGTGGTTCTCCATCCCTAGATTGCGGCGTGTGTTGTGGGCATTTGGTTGTGGGTTTATTTGAACTGCGTTGTTATTGTGTATGTGAAGTGGGTACCGGATGGGCGCTGGCCTGTCTAGGTGCAGGTGGTGGTAGGTTGAGTTGTGATATTTCTTGGTGTGATAAGGCTTGGGGTGTTTCCGTTCAGGTTCGAAACTGAAGGGAGGACGCTTTTGGGCTGTGTGTTGACGGTTCTTTGTGTATTCAGGGAACTGGGTGAATATTGCGGTGGCATAGTGCGAGTGTCCATGAATTTATTAACATGGCCAGCTGTACTATGTGTCGGTCGGGGTTTTGGTGATCTAAGTTGCTAAAAGTTTATTGTTTTCCCTGATTGGTGGTTGGTAGCAGTAACAACACTAATTGATTTTTATTAAGTGTTGTGAGGGGGTAATGGTTGTGTATGAGGAGTGTGAATGAAATTGATGTTGTATGAGGAGTGTGTGAAGCAAAAGCGAATAATACATTTAGTCGAGATGCTAATCGGGCATTTAAAGTAAGAAATAAGATTAGGATGAACAGATTCATCAAGCAAAGAGAGATTGGAACGGATGAAAGGCCAGGTTTACAAAGGATTATTAGACAATTGATAGGCATGGGACTAATGATTATGTTTCCCAGAAAATCAGGTGGAGAGAACACACAGGGGATTGGAAACCTCCAGTGTTCCTGTTGAAGGAACGGACAATCAAGATAAGCTGTATCGTTATTTTCAAACAGATCACACTGTGTCTCTCTAAATATTTTAGTATAGTGTTGCCCGACATTTCCAATGCATAACCAATAGTGGAAATAATAGGGAAATGCCACTGTATTAAGTCTGGATGTTTTTGCTTTCTTTCTGTACAGGTGCTCGGCCGGACAGGAGCTCTAACGATTTCCATAAGCCAACTAGGGAAACGGCTGTAATGAGCCTTGGTATAAGTATGAATGATAAGCCAGTTATCAATCCTTGGCTGCACAGTAAAATTTTTACAGTGTGAGTGTTTTAACTCAAGTAAGTGGAAATAGTGAAAGACAGAGAAACTTGTTTTTTCAAACGGTGATTACAAGAGTGTTTGAAAGGGGAATGAATGACAGTAACATAGGAAGTTCACCTTAGTGGAACATTGATAGGAACAACTGAAGCGTTAAATGCAATAACAATAGAATAACAACAACAACAATATGGAGAAGGGCCTTAGTGATCAGGCCATTGGGGGGAGAAGGCCGAGAGCCTCTGCAGACATTTCCCAGATAGACTTTACCAGTGATAATGATCTGATTGATTGGGACTTCTCTCATGTGACCAGTACGACAGAAGGACTTGAAATGTTGACTTTGGTTCCAATACAGGGGAGTGAACCAGTGACAACGGTGTTACTCCAACCAGAACCGATTCAAGCTGGAGTGTCCATTGCAGGAGACTGCAGGTTAACCAAGGGGCAGAAAAAGAGACTGAGGTTACAGCAGTCCCACGAAGTCCACTCTGGCCGGAGGGCTGGAACTGAGACCGACAGCAGGTATGGAATACACGAACAGTTTCTACAGCCCACCCGTTTCCCATGTCCACCCTGCCCTCAGCACCGAAGCCAAGATGAGAGGCGGGGCCCAACGATGGGAAGTCAAACCGCCAGTGCTGAGATGGGGGAAGAGGCAGCATCCTATAGACAACAGAGAGCGTTTGTGACAGCTTTCGAACAACACGAGGCAGTTCATCGAGATCTGATGAAGACACAGCTGGAGATCGGTCAAGCCGCACACGAGACTCAGAGATTGGAACGAGAACTGGCAAGAAAGGCTGCGCTACTAGAAGCGACAGCTGTTGAGATCATGCTTCGGGCGTCTGACCTAGGCCGCCGGGATCAAAGAGTGCCCTGTGCCCCGTTGCCCGGACAGGGAACTGGGCCGCGACAGGGTGAACGGAACCGCAGGAGGGGTTAGTTTCCAGGCCCCTCCCAACCATAGAAGGCCCGAGGAGAGGCAGCAGAAAAGGACAGGTATGCCCCTCTCTCCTCCAGGCAACAGGACATGCGACCAGAGGACAGGAGAGGGGTGGACCTGGCGAGGACGGTGGGAGGCCAGCCGAGAGACTGTGGGAGTCGTGGTAAACTGGAACCCCTGGGATGGCCGGCGTCGGCTGTGTGCTGGCATTGTGGGGAGGTTGGCCATTTCGCTCGGTCATGTGACAAAGGGTGGAGGGCTCAGCAAGAGTCCAATAGAAAGCAAGAGTCCATCAGAAAACGGAGTTGCTGGAAATGTGGAGAGTTGGGACATTTTCAGAGGGGGTGTAATTAGGGGGTGTCTGCATAGGTCATAGGTTGAATAAGAGCGAAGCGGAAATGCACAAACAAAGCCTTTTGGGTGCTCGAGTAAATAGAGTTATTGATAAATTAAAGTAGAAAATGAGACTGATTAGAATAAGGATAGAGACGAGGATACATAGATAAGGTTTGATTAAGTGTGCAAGTTACTAAAATGGTTTGGAAGACTAACCAGGGTAAGTTGGGGCTATAGAGGGATGACGTAACTGAATTGCATGGGCTAATCAAACTAACAAAATTGATGGCTTTAGACAGGAACAATGGAACATTTAATATTAGACAGAGTTAGAAACAAAGGACTATTTATAGTAGTGATTACATACTTGATCGAAGGGTGGTCAAGTGGAATAAAAAAAAAAAAAACACAACAATGTTAATATTTCATTACTTATTTTATTTCTTTTTGGATTTTTAATTTTGCTGTCTTAAGTTTTTGCGGGGGTATTTATGCCTCTAGATGATAGTTTAATTCTGTTGGATGGGTGTGTAGCATGTAGGCACTCACAATTTTTTTGTTTATTTACAATTTTCTTTGTTTTTGTTTGACTGTATTTTTTTAGGAACTGGCTGGCTGGGAGGGATCTCTCGCCGGTCAGGGATAGCAGGTGGTGGTGACACAGCGAGACTGGTAGGAGGTCTGATATAATGAGCTGGAAACTGAGAATGGACAGGAGCTGGTTCATGGTTTGTTTTCCGCTCATTAAGAGTCCAGATGTAGAATCTGGGCGGTTGTGTCACTTTTTGGGTTATGGTAAGGGTTGGGGAAACATATTTCTCTGTCTATAGAAAGCTCTGTAGGTTTTTGGTCGCAAATTGACCGAAATAGTGTTCATGTAGGGTGCAGACATGTGAATTTGATGATTGACTTATGGAAGACTCTGCACCGGCTTGTTGAAAGCTGGCGGAGTGTGTGTGATGTGTGTTTAAAGGGACTGGTTTGTTGACCATGCACATAGGTTCTGTTGGTGATTGGCCTCGTCTAGAGCTGGCTGTCCGGACCGAGGAGCTGTCGGGAAACAAGGTATTTGATAGTGAAATAATGGATATTCCACTTTCAAGGGTGGAAGTGGTAGTTGTGTTGATCTTGAGATATTTGATCTAGTAATAAACAGTACAGCACAAAAAGAACCGAGACAAAGGTGATTTGATTGAATAAATAACTTAAGAAGCTGTGAAATACATAGATAATTGATTTGGAGAAAAATGTATTGTCAGAATGCAGAACAGTAGAGAATGTATCTGCGAAAGTAAAAGTTTCCAATCTATTGTGTGTTTGTAAATAATAATCCAAAATGCAAAAAGGACAGAGGGAAAATCGTTTCCTTCTGTGGAAAAATCGGAGCAGTACCAGAGACCTGCATACAACGAAGAAGAGGCGGTGATTAGCACAAAATACAACAAGAAGAAAACGGTCAAAAACAAGTTAGCAGTAAAGGCCTCAGGAGGTTGAAATAGGGATAACTGACAGGGAGGTAATTGAGGCCTCAGTGGTCTTTTTAAGGAGTAAAAATTATTTATGTTGCTTGTTTAAATTTCCCTCAAATGTTTAGAGTGTTAATATTTTAGTGGTGTGATGTATTAATCTTTTCTTGCAGAGTCCATTACACAAAATAGACATTTAAGCTAATTACATGGATAAATATAGTCTTAAACGAAAAGAAGCTGAGAATGGTACGATCATCTCTTTGCATAGAGAGACGGACCTAGACTGGATGTCATAATAATAACTGATAAATGTGTATAACTGTGCAAGAAGAAGAGGTAGGTGAAATGATGGTTTTGTAACTGTACAGATGGAAAGGGGTTTTGTAGTTCGATTTGGGTAAATTTTGGATTTTTTTGAAAATTTTGGAAAATATTAGCAAAAATTATGATTATGATTTTAACATGTTTAAATTTAGAATATTGATGCTGTATAGGAGGTTATTAAACCCCCTAAGGGTGGATTGTCATATATTTCTAAATGAAAACATGAATAAAGCAACTGTACAAAATGATACTGGACGAAAATGCTGTTGGTAAAACTGTAAAGGAGCGACCGGGGCTCCAGGAGAAAATGGTGTCCGTTAGCACCAGGCCTACAGAGGGTAGAGGCAGGTTGACTCCCCAGAAACAGATGGCTGACCTTAAGACAATTACTGACCCCTCCAGGCTATCTTGAAGGAAGCCAGGACAGAGGTCTTGTAGATAATAGCTGACCAGCCGTGTGACCCAGGCCATGCAACGGCAGCTGCTGCTGACTAACGGACAGGGTCAGAAAGGTGACACCCATGGTGGGAATCTTCCTTTCACATCACAGAGAACTGCCACTAGTTGGAAAACAGTGCAAATCAATGATATACTAATAGGTTTAGCAATTTCATAGGTTACATGTAGGCATAACTCTTAGAACTACTAGAATAACTTAGTCACAATAAAGAATAAAAAGTCTTAAATACTAGAAGGTAAAACTATACAAATATTGGTCACATTATTTAATCAGGAAATAAGGTGTTCTATTAAAGGACGGATATATAGGGTTTGTTGTCTGGGCACTGTCTGAAAGTAGTCTGTTTCTTATCTACACTATGTAAACATTTTGTCACAAGCATAAGGATGTATTACTCAGTGAAACGGAATCCTCTCATCAAGTAATGATTAAACGGCCCGGCAAGATTCTATGGTGAAACGGTTGTGTCAGCAGAATAAGTGTAACATGTTGAGACAAGCCGGCTACAAGGGGTGGCCAAATAAGGAAGGCAGGCAGGGACGCTCTCTCTCTCCCCCTCTCTCTCTCTCTCCCCCTCTCTCTCTCTCTCTCTCTCACTCTCTCTCTATCTCTCTCTCTCTCTCTCTCTCTCTCTCTCTCTCTCTCTCGCTCTGATAAAAAGGGCTGTGATGGCGACGGAGAGAGACACTCAGAACACTCACACCAGAAGGGACCTGGAGAGACAGACAGACACAGGGGACAGGCCCTGGGAGGCAGAGCCACACAGAACTCGAGAGCCGAGCAAGACACTCAGAGGAGACGGAGAAGGATCCCTGGAGAGCCGAGCCTGAGACACAGCGAGAAGGATCCTGAGAGCATGGTGACACAGAGGGACTGAGACCCGATGACAGACGAATCGCTTCGCAGCAGGAGAAGCCTACCACCAAAGGAGAGACGAAAAACGAGCGCTCTCTGCTGAGCACCGATACTCACGGAGACCAGGTTGCTTTGACAACCAGACCAGCGAACCACTAAGAGAGGACTCGTTGTTGCCATGGACAACCAAGAGACAACAACGCCAGCACCGAGAAGAAAACTCTGATCAACCCTAGCTGATCCGAGCATGGACAACAGCCACATGAAAGAGACAATTAGATTGAACCAAAGAGACAATGTACTTGTTGATTCCTAAGCTGTGGTATTAATAAACACTGCAGTTATTTTGACCACTTTGTCAGCAGTCTCTCCTTACTT
This sequence comes from Notolepis coatsorum, assembly GCF_963971535.1. NCBI lineage: Eukaryota > Metazoa > Chordata > Actinopteri > Aulopiformes > Paralepididae > Notolepis > Notolepis coatsorum. The sequence goes on from NC_140169.1 coordinate 62,810,810, forward strand.
GAACCGAACATCTGAGAACTACCTAACCAATGCAGGAGAAGGGTGATATAGAAAACTATACGATCAATGAACTTAGATATAGGTAAATGAAGAACAGAGAGATACTTCAGTAGATGTCTCCTCCCACTTCTTTCTCTCCCCCATGTCTCTCAGTGAGAGAAGACCTGTATGTTACTGCTGCTCTTTCCATGTGAATAAAATAAACCACGCCAGTTCAGGCTCAAGATAGAAACCATGCCTCGTGACCACATTATTGTCGCCCTATAGCCGAATTCTGTTAACAGGTTATGGGCCCAGTTAACGCCGGGGCGAAATAATAAGGGTACTGTAGCAAGCTTAGCTGAAGTATAGGCTAGGTTAGCACCGGGAGCACCGCGTGGCTAGACGCTAGGCCAACAAGAGCTAAAGCTAAGCATACCACTAACGAAGAGGATGGAAAACAAGAGAAGGGACAAATGGCCGACATTCAATGGAAAAGCAGAGAACTATGAGCTCTGGGAAGAACGCATGCTATGCTGCATGCACGGGGCGGGGCTGTAGGAGACGATCCTGGCGGCCCCCATGGGAGAACTGACGGCGGAAGAGCAAGCCCTGGACGACCAGCGTAACGCAGACGCGTACTGTGAGTTAGCGCCGATGCTCGATGACACCAGCCTGGGGCTGATATTCTAAAGACTAAAGACAGAGGCCGAGAAAGCCTGGCGGTATTGAGAGAGCATTTCATCGGGCTAGGAAGACCCCGAGTCGTGGCCCTCTACATAGCACTAACGGGCCTGAGGAAGGGGACCACAGAGACTGTGACCAAATATGTCAACAGAGCGGAGCAGATCACGACGCCACTGAGGAGTGCCGGAGAAGCACCAAGCGATGGGCTAATGATGGCGATGATAATGAGAGGACTACCGGAGCTGTACAAACCGTTCACACTCCTGGTAACACACGGTTCAACGGACATGACGTTGGGACAGTTCAAGACTAAGTTAAGGAACTTCGAGGCCTTGGAAGACACCCACCCAGCCGCCACGGAGGAGGGGGAGAGGGTGCTAAAGGCCCGAGCGAGGCCAAGAGAGAGAACCAGGACCACGACGGAACTGGCGGAGATAAAGGCCATCGGAGAAGCGACTGCACAAAGACTGTCTGGTGTAGCTTCTGCAAATCCACGGGGCACACAGACAGAGCGTGCATGAAGAAACACAACCAGAACGCGCAATACGCACATGGACAAGATGGCGGCTACGGATGAGACGACGGCCATGGACGAGACGGAGGCCACGGACAAAATGGCGACTACAGACAAAATGGCGGCTACGGACGAGACGGCGGCCCCGGACGAGATGGAGGCCACGGACAAAATGGCAGCTACGGACAAGAAGGCGGCTGTGGACAGGATGATGACAGTGGACACGATTGCGGCGACGGTCGACGTGAGACGAATCGAGACGGCGCCCGGAGAATCGATGGCGGCGACGATCGTCGTGAGACGGATCGAGACGACACCCGGAGGATAACGGGACAAGAAGACTGCGCTTTCGGGGCGTGGACGGCGGGCACCGCCAGACCGGCCCAGCTGCAGTGGGCCCAGAGAAGGGGGCTGATTGTGGACACAGGTGCGTCGTCCCATATCATCAACGACAGGAGTCGGTTCAAGAACTTTGACGACACTTTCCACCCGGAGAGGCACAGTGTAACAGGTTAATATGTTCCCCTTGTGAATTTCGCCAAAACACCCTTTTTCATTGTTTTGTTGGAATCTCCTACCTGTTGTTTTGGGATTTGGTGTGGATGCTGAACGCACCATCGTGACATTGCGTGACGACATCATTATGCGCGATCTCACCTGGCTCACGCTCTGTTGCTCTGGATATGCAATTGAGGTGAGCCACGTTGTTAATCTCCACCTGATAAACATTGATAAAAGTCGTAATTTGTGCTTTAAACATTATCTACTTATGGCTACATGTTCAGTTAAATATTCTACTCATTCTGTGTACATCCTGTTCGAATACAAGATCACGAACCATTCTATATCAGTCTAGTCTTGATGGGCTAATTTATCATTTGGTAACTGCTAGGGATGTCCGATATTATCGGCCTACCGATATTATCAGCCGATATCGGCATTAAAATGTGATATCGGAAAATATCGGTATCGGTTTTCAATTTTTTTTTTTTTTTTTTTTTTTACATTTCTATAACCTTTATTTACCCAGGCAAGCAAGTAAGAACAAATTCTGATTTTATTTATTGTCAAAAGTATGCATAATGTTGTGTTAATTCCACAATAAGAGATATGTAATGTTAATTATCTGAAATTATTCCATTTTTGGGCGGGGAAACCCTGCATATATCGGTATCGGTTGATATCGGTTGATATCGGTATCGGAAATTAAGAGTTGGACAATATCGGTATATCGGTATCGGTAAAAAAGCCAATATCGAGCATCCCTAGTAACTACTGTAGCATAAACTCACTGTTATTTTCGCGCGGTTTCTCATTACGTGTATTCACACACACAGCTGACGTTTTGTCAGAAGGTGGAAAGAAGCCACTGCACACCAAATCTAATACCTTTGTATGTTGGATCTATGTCACACAGGTATGGAGATGTTTTTGTCTGTTTCTTTTGCAAAGTTTTATATGATTTTAGTGTGAAATTAAAGGCTGTATGTTTAATAGCCTTATACAGTGTAGCTAATCCACACCAGTTCAGCTATATAAATTGAGTCTGGCTGGTGTGATTGTAACACAGCAAAGTTACATGTTACTCTAATGTGTTTATTTTCATATTTGTCATATAAAGATATATGGGTTTTATTTGATATTTTTGTTAAGATTGTTACGGTAAGCTTGATTGTGGAATTTAACTTTGGCTAAACACAATATATATAATAATTGTGTAGCTCTGTTGCTCTGGATATGCAATAGACCTGTCGCTAAACCACGCCCCAAAATAGAATTTGTCCAATCATATCACAGCAAAATCCTCGCTGCACAAACCTCGGTCAACTAGGATTGTAGAATGTATCAAACCAGACGGCTTTGATCGAAACCACTGTCAAGAGTTCAGTTTTATGTTATTATCTACATAATATCCGATGGTGAAACGCTGTGCGTGGGGTACCTGTAATTCGGACACCAGGTACCCTGAAAGACTGGATGGAGGAGTATATGTCATACCTTTTCCGAAGCCCAAATGAAAAGTGCAAGCGGTGGATTCTACTGTGTCGTCGACCACATACACAACTGAATGTGAAGACCATTACCAAGGACACTTATGTTTGCTCAAAGGTAAGGTCAATTCATAAAGACATAATATTTGACGGCATGTATTAGAAACGTAGACCAAACTATTAGTTTTCTAACGTTTGACTCTGACTGCGAACTAGCTATCGTATATCCAGCCCAGTTAGCTAACGTTAGCTGCCAACATGTAACGATACCGCAGATATTTCTGCATCATAAGGTTATCTTTCTGCATCATAACGTTAGCTTATACTCTGGACTGGATTGATAGCAGGGCTAGTACTAGTAGAGCCAGCTAGTGGTAAAGCTCCCAGGTGTGAATGGAATTGTGTGAATGTGAAGCAGGGCTTTGCTGAAAAAGAGCATTCATGCTCAGCGAACCTACCCTGGTAAATAAAGGTTATATACAGAACCATAACCTAGCCCCAACCATAACCATAAGCTAACCCTGACCATACTCTAATGCTGACTGTAGCCACTAGGTTTATTCCAAAAGGCCACAGATGAGTGTGAGTGTATCAACCGGTTTGTAGGAATCAATAAAATCCACTTTGAGCTGCATTTTATGTATGAAAGATGCTCCATAAATGAACTATTATTATTATCTGTCTATGCTTAGCTAATACTCAGCTTTTTGTGTTTTTTTCACAGAATGAGGTGTGCTGGAGATGTTACTGCCTCTCCCCCTCATCCCTCTCCCCTTATCCATCACCCCTCTCTCCTTATCCATCACCCCTCTCTCCTCCCCTCTTACTCCAGATGAAGGTGAACATTACTAGAAAGCTAAAGAATGCTTAAAATTTAATAGGAATGTTAGAGGTTCTAGAAGGTTCTACTATGACATCATCACCAACGTTCCAGAATGATCGGGCAGACTAAGGTTCTAGAATGTACTGCCATGACATCACACACGTTCCAGAATGTTCGGGCGGCACTAATTTTCTAGAATGTTCCTAACAATAGGTCTGGGGGTGAATTATGTACCATTACAATCACTACAGTACTGTATTAAGTTTCAAAAGTAAAAGTACAGTACATATTCTATAGGGTGTTCTTGTATTTCAGTGCATTCAACCCTCGATTGACCTGAAGGTTGTTAAAGTGGTCCAGTTATGCTGTACCTCAGATTGCTGGTTTACAATGTTAAAGTACTTAATCTTCATCAACAGTTGCTGATATTGCAAATGTCAACAGACCAGGCTATTAATCCACAATGGAGGTACTAGAAGAATATAATGTTAAATTACCATAGATGTATCACAACAACACATGATATTGTTCACTATTCCAGTTTATATCATACATCCATTTGTGTAACTGTAAATCCATGTATATTTATTGTATATATTAAAAATAGTGGCTATTTATGTACACTTTAGTTGTGGGTTTTCTTTTCTAATCAGAGTGATCTATCTTGAGAATGTGTTGTATATGCATTTATTTATATGTATATTAAATATAACTTATACTTAGTGTTATAAGAAAAGTTATAAGAAAAAGAAAATGTCCTGTACCCATATACTGTGATTTACAGGTATTTTGGTAAATGGCTGTATTTATATAGCGCTTTTATCCAAAGCGCTTTACAATTTGTTTCTCACATCTTACCCATTCACTCACACATTCACACACCGACGGTGGAGGCAACCATGCAAGGTGCCAACCTGCTCATCAGTGTCTTGCTCAAGGACACTTCGACACGCTGCCCGGGAGGAGCGAGAATCAAACCGGGAACCTCCGGATTACCAGACGACTGCTCTACTCCCAAGCCACTGTCGCCCCCTATTATTAGGTCTATTTTATTATTAGGTATTTTTACTTTGGTCTCTATCACTACTATACATTTATAGTTAGTGTAATCAATCATTTGACCTGATGTACACTAGAATGTGCAGCATACCATTCTCTGACATCTCACCCCTTTATGGATGAGGATTGTTGGCAAGTGACAGCTCTCACTTTTTTCCTTATTCTAGTGACTAGTAGTGACACAACTGTCGGGTCTAGCTCGTATACTGCGTTGGACCACTAAACTAAATGTATCAGCAATAGTAATAATCATGGATTATCGTCATAGTTCTTGTAATCTTCAATCAAGTCAACTGTAAGTAATGCAACGTTATCTATAGCTAATGCTTGCATCACCATGGAGGTCTAAGGTGTATCTCATGAACGTACTTTTCCACTGCATATTGTAACCCTCTCTGTCTGCTTCTAAATTAAATATTTGTGTTATCTTTAAAAAACAGGTATATTACCTGCTGTGGTAAATCTCCCGCAGTATAGCCCCTTTCGTGACTGTGAAGCAAGGCTTGCATCACAGTCAGGAAAGGAGCTGCCTGCAGCCATCGTCAACGAGAGTCATCCACGGTCGGCTTAGCTTGACCAAGTTTTCAAAGGGGGCGTGGTTTCGCGACAGGTCTATTGAGAAGGTGGAAAGAAGCCACTGCACACCAAATCTAATACCTTTGTATGTTGGATCTATGTCACACAGATGCCATTAAAGAGCCTGAGATCCAGTGCTGCCTCCTGCTGGTTAATGTCGCCACACACCACACAAGAACACAACGCAAGCGTAATCCATTGGTTACATTGGTGCCGTGATCCATCGGTTACAACAGCATGGAGCTGGCGGACGGGAGACGCACCTACGGATTGGCGCAAGAGAGGGGAGACGCACAGGTATGCCTCACGGTAAGGGGTGCCGGCGTACGGTGACATTAAAGAACGTGTTGTGTATTTCTAAATGAAACATGAACATAGCAACTGAAATGTACAAAATAATGATTAGACAGAAAATGTTGATTTGATAGAAGGGCCATTTGAAAACCCCATGTTAGTTATCTCTGTGGCCCCAGGCTAAAGAGGTTGAGAGACAGTGGCCCCTCACCCGGCCAGCTGGCAGGAAGCGAGGTTTGTTTAAAGTAAGTGGTAAGAGATAAAAGAGGAACTAATTATCTTAGAACAGGAACTTAAAATACAGTTGAGATCAAAGGTCTTATTGACACTAGTAAGCAATTTCAGGTTACGACACGGCAGCTGCTGACGAAGACCCAGAGGTCAGAAAGGTGACACAGACTATTTGGAAATCTCCCCTTACACAGTAGAATGCCACCAGTTACATCGTTTGTTAATTAATGTTAATACTGAACAAAATACTTAGTGATCAAAATAGAGCTACAACCTAGATTACAGATTACTTTAGAATAGGAAATACCCCCCGTAGGATGAAACAATCAAATAAAGTAAAGACGTATATGCTATTATCTGTGAATCGAGAGCCAGTCGGCGTCTCCCCAATCTAGACTGTGTAAACATTGTGTCACAAGAACATAAGGATGTGTCACTCATTGAAAATGATCCCCTAATAAGGAAATGTAATATGAGAAATATAAATGGCTAACTGCTAAACAAGGAGGCAGATTCTACTGTGGAAACGTTGTGTCAGCAGACCAAGGCTGACGTGTCACTCAGCGAGGAGAATTTGGCCAATGGAGAAGCCCGAGCCCTGGGACACGTCTCCGGGGGCGTTTGGGGGAAGTTCTCTTCTTTCTTCCCTTCTTAAAGCAGGGCTGACGGAGATGGACAGGAGGGAGACACACACAGACCTGGAGGTGAGACAGACCTGGACAGAAGGAGAGCGCTGGAGACTCACCACCCCGGCGACTCGAGAGCCGAGCCGGAGACTCAGAGCCACTGACACCCGATGACAGACGATTGCTTCGCAGCAGGAGATCCTGCCATGGAGAGAGACGAAATCAAGCGCTCTTTGCTTGAGCGCTGAGACTCACGACCCAAGGTTGCCTTGGCGACCACCACAAAGAGAAGCCGCGTGTTGTCATGGGAAACCCGAGAGACAACAATACCACCACTGTAACTGAGGGGTACAATTCCCTGACTGTATTGATAAGTATGGTATCATTAAACCACTACCGCTTTATGTACTTTAACTACTGGCCACACAGTACATGATATAGATATGATGAACACTTTCCCACCATGAAACCAAGTCCACACAAATGTATAAGTCGAATATTTAATATATAGCAAAGGGTATATACAACGTTCACTTAATGACATTTATGATTTGAATGCACTTGTAAGGCAAATGAGTATTCGTAGGCAAATCAACATTGAATGTCCAATCTCTGGTTACGCAGGAAGCAAGTATACAACCTGGTTCTTTAGGGAACTATAGCGATGGTACTTAATGATTATAGCTGGATATACTAAAGGGGGGTCCTGCTGGTTGTAAGTCAGTAGGGGGGGGGGTTAGGAGAGCCGCCGGCGATATCCCATCTGGCCAACGATTTCTTGGGAGAATTCAGAGTGCTGAACACGGTGCCCACAGAACCTTGGTCCACAGATGAATACAGTCGGGCCCTCTTGTAGACGGTAGCTGCCGGTCCACAACGAAGAGACGTGAGGCGACCTCACTCGGGGTAGAGCGCCGTCTCACCTGGACTCCTCTCGGGGGGTAGTTCCAACACTCACCAGTGTTGGCTGTTATCCATGGCATAAATCAAAGCACCCAAAGCAAGTATATAATCCAAGCCGTGTAGGGCTCGCCGTCGTCCGGGTAAGGTAATCCAATGTGGAGGTCCACTCGTCCTAGCCCAGAACTCCTCGGATGAAAGCACCACACTTGGTCTGCCCAGCCTGGTTAAGACTCTAGATAACGCGAGGAAACGATGGGGGTACTACTCACTGTATAACTCTAACCGAACGATGCACCATACATAATAGACTATTATTAACTTAATAGAAATACGTCCCACTCGACGGTATAGTGCCAAACTATGACAATTCAACTATTAATCCACACGATGTCTCAATGCCATTCTAAGGCCAAGTTGACCATACTGCACCACACGTGGATCGTGGGTGAGGCTTAACGTCTTGCCACTAGGTTGGAGGGTAAAGAACTAAGGGCTAAGGGACTAAAAGGGGAAAGTTCTACTTTACTTGCGCCATATATATATGCGCTGTGAACAAATAGTACCATTCGTATTTCGGCAGACGTATTCCTACGCGGAACCGGGCTAGTAACGACATGTTCGTCGGCACGATTGAACTTGAACCAAGGGGCTTGGCTGCTGGCGCCAAGTTCTTGTCCAATGAGAGAATGAAACTATTATGGGCTGTTAGTAGACTAAAGGGATATTCAGTGTATATGTACAAGGAATATACAAGGGATATCAAACGATATACAAATACTATTAAATATATATCCATAAATAAATATATATATTCGGTTTAATCTGATCCTTCACAACAGCCGCCCCCTAATTAGTCCCACCTAATTAGCTAAGCAGAGACAGATTAACCGCACTGTCTACCACTCAAGGTCCGCTGTAAGGGTCAGTCAACTCACAAAGTCGTGGGGTCATGGTCGTCATCGATAGTGTCTGGGAGTCTGGGCAGTTCTATTAGCCTCGCCACGGGTCGTGTGTAAGTTCGCCCTTGGACGAGCACCTCAGCTGCTCGGACCTTGCCATCGGCACCGGTGATCACTTTGCTTACGCGGCCAGCCGGCCACATAGCTCTGGGTAGTGACTGGTCGATAATCATGACGACTGTTCCTTCTGTCAAATTGTCTCTCTCTTTTACCCACTTCTGGCGGGTCTGTAGAGACGGTAGGTAGTGGAGTAGAAAGCTGTTCCAAAACTTGTCAGCTAGTACTTGACTGTACCTCCACATTCTTCGGCCGTTCGCTTCTTCAGGCCTGTACATTGTCTGGGGTAGCGCGGGGTCCAGCCGCCCCATCAAGAGTGTGTTGGGGGTGACTGGGTCGACATCTGCTATATCACTGGAGACGTAGCCGAGGGGCTTGGAGTTCAATACTCCCTCGATCTCCGTGAGGACTGTCATTAGGACTTCTTCCGCTACAGTCTGGGCCCCAAGCACGGCGTACAGGGCTGTCTTTATAGAACGTACTTCTCGTTCCCAGGTTCCACCGAAGTGGGGTGCGTTCGGGGGATTAAACTGGAAGTCAATCTGGGATGGAGCGAGGTGGGTCTTAAGTTCTGGGCCCATAGCTTGGAAGCTCTCTCTCAGCTCTCTTTCTCCGCCTTTGAAGTTTGTCCCGTGATCAGACAACAATGTAGACGGTTTTCCTTTCCGTGATGTGAATCTTCGGAAGGCCATAAGGAATGAGTCTGTGCTCATGGTTGGAAGGAGTTCGATATGTATCGCTCTGGTGGTCATGCATTTGAATACAATACCCCACCGCTTCTCGGTTCCTCTTCCTTTCTTTATATACAACGGGCCAAAACAGTCCATGCCTGTGGAGTGGAATGGCTTGTCGCCGAGTCGGAGGCGACAGGGAGGTAGGTCAGCCATCCGGGGTATGCTGGGCTGCGCGCGCCACTTTCGGCAGTCTAGACAGGTTCGCTGGAAGCGTCGCACTGCTTCTCTTCCTTGAAGTATCCAATAGCGACGTCTGATCTCCGCGAAGACTCTCTCTGCTCCTGCGTGGTGTACATCCTCGTCGTATTTCTTTATGATCAGCTCTGTGACCTTGTGTCGGCTGTTCAAGACTATCGGGTACTTAACGTCATCCGGTAGATTGGGGGCCCTCCGCAGACGACCACCCACTCTGATGAGATTATGGGCGTCGCTCTCGGGTGCCAGGTGGAGCAATCTGCTGTCTGATGGGACGGGCTTTCCTCCCTGTAGACAGTCTAGCTCGTCGGGGAACGAGTCTCTCTGGGCTCGTTGTAGTAGAAGAAGTTCTGCTTCTTCGTAGTCAGCTGCTGAAATGTCGGCAGTGGGCTGAATCTCTGGGTGGTGCCACAGAAATGTCTTTAGTTGCGCACTCTGTAGGGTGAGGCAATCATCTATGTTGGGGTCTGTGGAGGCGACTGTGCTCAGTCCACAGAACATAGGTTTCTTGTTCTCAGCCTCCTCTTTACTCGCCTCCCGTGGGGTGGGCGTAGGCCACTCTCCTTCCGGGAGCTTGAGGAACTCTGGTCCGTCACTGTAGATGTTGTGACGGGTGAGGTCATCTAGGGACATTCCCCGGGTGATGACGTCAGCTGGGTTGTGTTTGGTGTCCACATACTGCCAGCTCGCTGCTTCTGTTAACTCTTGAATCTCTGTGACTCTGACTCCCACGAAGACCTTGTATCTGCATGAATCAGACTTGATCCATGTGAGTACTGTCGTGGAATCTGACCACAAGATTGTTCTGTGCACCGGAATGGTGAGTTCACGTTGGATTAACGTGGCTAGATGCGCTCCTGCTAGGGCTGCGCAGAGCTCTAGACGCGGGATAGATTGTTGCTTTCGTGGGGCTATTCTTGAGCGGGCCAGGATGAAGGCGGTGTGTATCTCTCCTCCCTTCTCTTGGGCACGCAAGTAGGCCACTGATCCATAGGCTACTTCGGAGGCGTCGCTGAAGACGTGTAGATCCATCTTGCATGTCTCTGGCCTCACTGTGGGTGGGAAGTAGCTGCGGCGTATATTGACGCCTGGGAGTGAGCGGAGTTCCGTCTCCCACTCTCTCCATGTGGAGGCAAGGGGTGCGGGTATTGGGTCGTCCCAGCCCTGGTCCTTGTCCCATAGTGCTCGTACAATCATCTTTGCCCTGGTGGTGTAAGGTAGAATACATCCCAACGGGTCATATTGTCTGGCGAGTGTTCTGTACACACTCCGTCTGGTGGTCGGTATCGCCGTCGACCTTCCCTGCTCCGTGGTCAGGGGTTTGTGTCTATAGTGGAGCGAGTCTGTTTTGAAGCGCCAGACTAGTCCTAGTGTCATTTCTTGGGCTTCTCCTGGGATTGTCGCCATCCAGGTCTCGCTGCTGGCAGCCTTGTCCGCGGGGGAGAGGCTGCGCAATACGTGCGGGTCGCTGCTGGCCCACTGCCTGAGATCAAAGCCGCCTTTGATCAGAGAGGCGCGTAGCTTGAGTAGGAGAGCCTCGGCTTCTTCTTGAGTCGAAACACTTTGTAAACAGTTGTCCACGTAGAAACTGTTCTTCACACTGTGTCGGACCTCTTCATCTGCTGCTGGGTCCTCTGCGACGTGTTTCTGTAGTGCAAATGTAGCACAGCACAGGCTGCATGTAGTTCCGAAAGGGAGGACTTCCCATTGATAGATGGCGGGGTGCTCATCTCCGATCCTCTCTCTCCATAGGAACCGCAGCAGGGGCTTGTCCTCCTCCACTAGTCTCACCTGCAGGAACATCCCTTTGATATCCCCGCTGATAGCCACCTTGTCCTGGCGGAAGCGTAGTAGCACGCCTAGTAGAGAGGGGCCGAGTGTGGGGCCGGGCAAGAGCTCTTTATTCAGATTTTGGGATCCGATCTGGTAGCTGCAGTTAAACACAATGCGATCCTTGCCGTTGTGGTGGACCTTGTGGTGCGGCACGTACCATGATTCGGTCGTCTGATCGGCCTCTTTAATGTCAATCTTTGTCACGTGTCCCACTGTGATTAGCTTCTCAATCTCAGCGCGGTACACACTCTCTTGAGCAGGGTCTTTGGCTAGGCGCCGCTCTGTGTTCAATAGATACCGCTCCGTAGCTTCTTTCGTGGCGTGAAAGGTGGGCATTCCCTCTCGCCTCAGGAGTGGAGTTGCGTATCTCATCACTCCGCCGACTGTGACTCTCTTTGTCCCTTGCTCGAGGAGGTTTATGGCGTAAATGTCTTCTTTAGAACGAATGTCTTTCTTTTCGTTCTTAAAGGGCATTGTCTCTAGTGTCCATAGCCTCTCGACATGCTGCAGGAGAGTGGTGTCTTCTTCTGTCACTCTGGAGTGGAGGCAGCTAGTGGCTGCTGTTCGGTTGAGAGATTTAGCGAGGGGGCCTTGTAGTGTCCATCCTAGGCGGGTCTCGACTGCTGCAGGACAGCCTCTGGGTCCTGTATGGACCCGGTCTATCGGGACTATGAGGTCTGCATGGTCGGAGCCTATCAGCAGGGTCGGGGTGGCGCCGTCTATGAGCGGGATAGGTAGTTGACGCAGGTGCACATATTTATCCATCAGCTTGGCGATGGGGTAGGTGTACTGTGATAGTCCTATTTCTTGGCTGGTGAAAGCATTTGTAATCCTATACCGTCTCTCTGGCTGCCCGCTTGCTGCGATAGTGAAGGAGACATTCTCGCCTTTTATCGTCTTTAAATCTCTTCTTATTGTCCGAATTGTCATTTGGTTCTCGCTCCCCCGCAGTCCCAGCTGGGCCGCAGCGGACGCGAGCAGAAGGGTCTTCTCTGACCCGTCATCAAGGACGGCGTAAGTGTCCATGACTTTATCTTGGTAGCTCAATGTTACACGGACTACCTTTAAGAGCACTTGGGCGCCGCTGCTGCTGGCGGGGTCAATGTACATGACACTTGCCTTTGTGCTGCTCGATGGTGCAGGTGCAGGCTTTCTTCTGTTACTGTCGTGTAGGACATCTAGGTGGGCTCCGTCACACTGACTGCACCTCTTCTTTAGGCGGCACTCGGCTGCCATGTGACTGCGTGCACATCGGTAACAGCGCCTGTTGGACTTTATCCATTGACTCACTTCTTCTGCATTCATCTTCTTGAACAGGTCACATTGTGACAGCCAGTGTTCCTTCTCGCAGTACGGGCACACCATCTTCCACTTCTCTTTTCTCGAGGGGGTACTGTGGTTCTTACTGCTCGGTACTGATTCTGATTGGTGCATGACAGTCACCGATCTTCTTCCATCGTTTATTCTCCTAGGTCCCTCTCTGGAGCTTGGTGTGCTCCGCACGAACGTATCCAGTCGTAGGCTGCTGACTTCTCTCGCCAGGAAGTCGGCTAGATCGAGGAGGGATGGTTCGGGACCGTTAGGATCACGGTGGTCTCTCTGCCGCCTAAAGCGCTCTTGTCTGGCGGGTGGCAGCTTCTCTAAAATCCTCTCGACGTTAGAGTTGGCGTATAGCTCGTGCATACCCTTTTCTCGTTGCGCTCCCAGCATCCCTACCAGGGACTGCACTTTTATAGACAGGTCGTCTAATGAGCGATTGTCTGTTGCTGGGGGTAGGCGGTCAATATGCCTTATCTCTTGGATTACGTAATCCCATATACGTCCATATCTCTGGTCCAGCGCTGCTAGAGCCGCGGTGTATGGGGTCGTAGAGGTGGCATAGGCTAGCACTATATTGTGCGCTCGGGGTACTTTCATGTGCTTCAGTAATATTGCATACTTGTGGCGTTCATCAGCGACATCCACCATCATTGTCTCTAAGCACATCCGGAGCTCCGTGTACTGTGCTCGATTCTCATAGGTGAAGTCTGGAAACGTCGGTGTGCCAATGTATGACGCCGTGGATGGCTGATACATCGGCGAGCGTTGGGGGAGAGGCCTCCTAGGCGAGTCTCCTCTTGCGCCTCTCTGTGGGCTGGTACCGGCAGGGTACCATGGCCCGCTGGTCCAGGTGCTATTCCTCGGGGCTGGTCGTGCGTCATGCTCACCCGTGAATAGAGTCGGGGGTCTGTAGCGCAGCGCCGCGGGGGTATAGCCTGGGCTGTACTGGACCTCCTGGTCCGGTGGAGTACTGTGCTGTCGTCGGGCTTGGTTCTCCTCCTCTCCCTCTTCTTCTTCTATCAGGTCCTCTAGATCCTGTAGTCGTTTATTTAGCTTCTCCGCAGTGTATGCCGCTCCTTCCTTGTAGCTGGGTCTCGCTTGGACCGGTCGGGGAAGGGGGTCTGCGGGGGGTATAGGCTTGGTCTGTTGGTCAAGTTCAGGGTCGCTTGCTCGGTTAGGGGATGCTGCCCTTGACTGTTGTCTCGACGAGTTCCTTGAACCCCTGGCGGAGGGAGAGGGTGTTGCCTTGGTGATCAGCTGCTCCATTAGCTGCGCTTGTAGTCTGTCGCGCTCGCCCTGTAGTCTGTCGCGCTCGGTTTCGCGCTGGATGAGAGCGAGGTCGCGCTCTGCCTCTCTTTGGGCACCGTCAGCGGCGCGCTGGGTGTCTGCTCGGTCTCTTGCCATATTCTCTTCCGTCTGAAGGCGTCTCATCTCCAGGCGTATGCGCTCTTCTTCGCTCCGTTGCTGCGTCTGGAGTCGATCGCGTTCACCCTGAAGTCGATCGCGTTCACCCTGGAGTCGATCGCGTTCGGTAGAGGCTGTCAGGCTGACGAGGAACGCCTGTGATAGCATCCTCTCCGCTTCGCTGGGGGAAGACGGTTGTAGAGGTGAGCCGCTCCTGGCTGTACTCGTTGGGGAGTCCTGGAGCTCTATCTCCTCGGCGCTCTCCTCATCTTGTTCCGTGCAGAGTTCTCTCTCTGTAGGGTTGTCTTCCTCCCGGGGCTGGTCGGGGACTACTTCTTCGGTATTGGCGGGGGGTAAAGGCATGTCTGTTCCCTCCTGGTCCCCACCGTGAGCTTGGTCAGTTACATTAGAACCCACTAGGGCCTCTGTGGTCGGGGTAACCTGGTCGTTAGGGTCAGACATAATTTTACTTTCTACTTTTACCGCGTTTACCGTTTGTCGAAGGCTAGGTAGTTGACTGACAGCGTAATCCTCTAAGTACTGAGGTGTCTGTCGTCTGCGCCGCGGGCGTTCTACGTTAGGAGGACCGTTTCGTGGAGTGTTCATCATAGGCCATTTCAAGATTAATAACACTATATTAATATTACACTAGTTACCCTCCGGCTCGAAGGACCAATTGTAACTGAGGGGTACAATTCCCTGACTGTATTGATAAGTATGGTATCATTAAACCACTACCGCTTTATGTACTTTAACTACTGGCCACACAGTACATGATATAGATATGATGAACACTTTCCCACCATGAAACCAAGTCCACACAAATGTATAAGTCGAATATTTAATATATAGCAAAGGGTATATACAACGTTCACTTAATGACATTTATGATTTGAATGCACTTGTAAGGCAAATGAGTATTCGTAGGCAAATCAACATTGAATGTCCAATCTCTGGTTACGCAGGAAGCAAGTATACAACCTGGTTCTTTAGGGAACTATAGCGATGGTACTTAATGATTATAGCTGGATATACTAAAGGGGGGTCCTGCTGGTTGTAAGTCAGTAGGGGGGGGGGGGTAAGGAGAGCCGCCGGCGATATCCCATCTGGCCAACGATTTCTTGGGAGAATTCAGAGTGCTGAACACGGTGCCCACAGAACCTTGGTCCACAGATGAATACAGTCGGGCCCTCTTGTAGACGGTAGCTGCCGGTCCACAACGAAGAGACGTGAGGCGACCTCACTCGGGGTAGAGCGCCGTCTCACCTGGACTCCTCTCGGGGGGTAGTTCCAACACTCACCAGTGTTGGCTGTTATCCATGGCATAAATCAAAGCACCCAAAGCAAGTATATAATCCAAGCCGTGTAGGGCTCGCCGTCGTCCGGGTAAGGTAATCCAATGTGCAGGTCCACTCGTCCTAGCCCAGAACTCCTCGGATGAAAGCACCACACGTGGTCTGCCCAGCCTGGTTAAGACTCTAGATAACGCGAGGAAACGATGGGGGTACTACTCACTGTATAACTCTAACCGAACGATGCACCATACATAATAGACTATTATTAACTTAATAGAAATACGTCCCACTCGACGGTATAGTGCCAAACTATGACAATTCAACTATTAATCCACACGATGTCTCAATGCCATTCTAAGGCCAAGTTGACCATACTGCACCACACGTGGATCGTGGGTGAGGCTTAACGTCTTGCCACTAGGTTGGAGGGTAAAGAACTAAGGGCTAAGGGACTAAAAGGGGAAAGTTCTACTTTACTTGCGCCATATATATATGCGCTGTGAACAAATAGTACCATTCGTATTTCGGCAGACGTATTCCTACGCGGAACCGGGCTAGTAACGACATGTTCGTCGGCACGATTGAACTTGAACCAAGGGGCTTGGCTGCTGGCGCCAAGTTCTTGTCCAATGAGAGAATGAAACTATTATGGGCTGTTAGTAGACTAAAGGGATATTCAGTGTATATGTACAAGGAATATACAAGGGATATCAAACGATATACAAATACTATTAAATATATATCCATAAATAAATATATATATTCGGTTTAATCTGATCCTTCACAACAACCACCCAAGAGGAAGGCTCTGATCGGCCCTAGCTGATCAGATCATGGACAGAACTGCCACATCAAAGAGACAATTAGATTACAGTAAAGATCTTTTACTGGTTTGATTCATAGCTGTGGTTTATTTAGAAATGGAAATAAACACACCAGTTTGTTTTATTCAGACCACCTCGTCAGCTTCTTTCCTTAAATTGAACCGAACATCTGAAATACCAAACAATGCAGAGGAGAAGGGTAAAAGACTATACGATCACAGAACTTAGATATAGATATAAATGAAGCTAGTATACTTCAAACGCTCTCTACGTACCATCGTTCCCACAAGGACTATTCTCTGTAATAGCTGCTACTGCAAGCGGTGCCAAGGTATTCTTCGATAAAGGTAAAAGTGTTCTTGTAGAACCTGACGGTACCCGGTTTGACATAAAGATGTACCAGAGAATATATTATCTGAAAACGGAGTGTAATGACAACGACCAGTGTAATGATAATGATGATGTGTGTAGCGGGACGGCCAGTCACGATATTCAGACATGGCACGAGATTATGGGTCATTGTAATTACGAGGATTTACTGAAACTGCAAGTAGTGTCAGAGGGCATGCACATTGAAGGGGAGAAGCGTAGACCTGACAAAGATTGTGCAATGTGCAAAACAGGGAAGTTTACCCAACCGAGATACAGAAATCCCACAGCGGAGTAAGGGTACCACTTGCACTAGTTGACATGGACCTAGCAGGCCCAGTAAGCAACAAGTCCATAGGAGGTTTTAGATATGTACAGTCCTTTACAGACGTGTGTACAGGGGCAGTGTTTGTTTACTTTATCAAAGCAAAGAGTGACACACTCCAGGCCACAGAGACATTCCTGGCAGACGTAGCCCCTTATGGTACAGTAAGATGTTTGCCGTACGACCACGAAACCGTGTTCACAAACAGAGAGTTCCAATCACTTGTTGAGAAGGTATAAGATAAGACACAAGACGCCACGTCCATATCCCACACACCAGAGCGGGGTGGCAGAGAGGGAATGGCACACGCTTTTCGAAATGGCTAGGTGTAAGCTAGCAGATAGTAACTTACCAAAGAGCCTGTGGCATTATGCGGTGCAAGAAGCCGCTTACACCAGAAACAGGTGCTTTAATAAGCACTCGGGCACCACCCCGTATACAGCGCTGACAGGAAATAAGTGTAATCTAGCCAGAATGCACCAATTTGGATCAGTGTGTTATGCGTACCTGCAGGACAGGGGAAAACCCAAGTCCAAGGATGTAAAAGTATTTTTCGTAGGACATGACAAATGAAGCCCTGCTTTCCTAGTTTATCATCCCGGTAACGGGAGAGTGCAGAAACACATGCTAGTCAAGTTGGTCACGAAGACAACCTGTGAGAGCGAGACACAGACAGAGGAGTCAGAGCTGGACTCCAGAGCAAGGTGTGTATAAACAGAGACACATCAACCCAGTGTACTTAGTACAGTCGTGCAGACAGACAGATAGCAACCCCCAGAGGGCGATGACGAGGAGCACCTGAGGGTGACGTCAAGTGCCCCAAGCAGTGGGAGGTATCCCTCAAGGGAACACAAACCCCCAAAATATCTGACAGACTCTGCTAGGAAAGGGAGTGACGAGGAGGACAGTACACCTACCCCCGTTGAGTACTACTACAGGGTAGCCAGTGGGATAAACCCGACCTTTAAAGAGACCACATTGTCCCCCGAAGAGGGCAGACATACAGTGGGAGGGAAATGGTTGTATTCAACCAAGTTACCAGAGGGCAGACAGACAGTGGGAGGGAAATGGTTGCATTCAATCCAGGAGGGTATTGAAGGCCACGGCAAATACAAAGTATGGTTTGTAGAAAATTGCTTAAATGCTGAAGGAGGGTACCCCATGTTTAAATAATGAAGAAGGGTGACTAATTGCTTAAATGCTGAAGGAGTAGAATCCAGGTTTGAAAGTCTGACTAGAGACCATGTTAAAATACTGAAATTAATCTTATGTTTAACCCCATGTTTAAGTACAGAGGTGGGTGATTTACAATGTTTAAAATACAGAAGTGGAGGATTTGATCATCGCTCCAGACAACAATAGAAAGACCTAGGCAGGTTAAACCATTTTATAGGTATGGACTTCGAACAGTCTGCCAACTGTGTAAAAATATCCCAGAAGAGATATGTGGGAAAGGTCCTGAGATGTTTTTGACTGAAGTAAGAAATGTATAGAAAAATGTGGTTAGCTTCATTTTGTTGGACAACCTGTACTCGCCCTGACCTATGTTTTGTAGTGAGTAAGAGTGTCATCGTATTTTTGTTGACCCCACAGAGAAGCATTGAACTACGTCAAAATATGTTTTTCGTTATCCCAGAGGTGCTGCAGACGGACAGTGGTGTTTCAGAAAAGACAACAAAGGTTTAAGGCTTAAAGCCTACAGTGATACTATCAGCATGTGAAGCTGAGTATATGTTTCTAGCTATGACAATGCAAAATGTGTTTATCTAGAGCAGTGTTTCTCAAAGTGGGCGGCGCGCCCCCCAGGTGGGGCGCAGAGGCATGACAGGGGGGGCCTTGAGATTTATATAGAGATTTTTTTTTTCTTTTTTTTGGATTACAGAAAATTATCACTAAAGTGCTATCTGTTGCAGCTGCACTGTTCTCCATGAAAATACCATTTCTCAAAATCTGAAAATCATTATTTAATAAAACACAGAAAAGGATCACCAAGTTACTCTGGATAAAAAAACCTTTACAGACAACATTGAGACAAAGCTTCCTGTATGGGGGTAGATTTCTATCAAAAATAAACAAACGCAAAAGTAGAATCCACAATCGTAAAGTAGAATCCACAATCGTAAAAACTTTCCACACACACACACCTCAGAATCCACAATCATAAAAACGATCCACACAAACAATACACGCTTGATTTGTTTATATTTACGTACGGAATTCTAAAAACAGCTTGATCTGCTTAGATTTACGTACGGAATTATAAGGACACACTTGATCAACTTGGAGTTACGTACGGAATTTTGAGACAAATATTTTGCTGTTTTCCACGTGGGGATTCGTGTGTGACGCTTCTTCTTCTTAGAGGTCCATCAAAAATAAACAAACGCAGAAGTAGATTCCACAATCATAAAAACGATCCACACAAACACACCTCTCAATTTGTGTTTCATAAATCATAAAAACACGCTTGATTTGTTTATATTTACATACGGAATTCTAAAAGTTACGGACAGAATTAAAAGTTACGGACAGAATTTTGAGACAAATATTCCACTGTTTTCCCCGGCGGGGATTCGTGTGTGCGTCTCTACAATTCATAGCCGCATTTCTGCAGACCCCTCTCTGATTGGTTGAGGACATTTCTGCAGACCCCTCTCTGATTGGTTGAGGCCATATCTGCAGACCCCTCTCTGATTGGTTGAGCGAAGCCCCTCTCTGATTGGCCCCTCTCCGAATCCCGGATCCCAGCTTTCTGATGAATAGCCCCAAAACATGGAGGTCTCGAACGCAATTTATACGCATGGAAGTATTGATTACGCCATAACGAATCATTAAAAAAATATACCGTTAACTGGAATATGTTGTGTGTGCCTTTACACATATGTTGGATAGGATTATGTAATTGGTTTGTATAGCTTCGCGTATAACTTTATTTCGCGTGACTTCGCGGTTTATTCATAACGTTATGCACATTTCACAACACAGCCAGCATTCAACTTGTTTACACTCCCCACTTACTGTACAATGTAACATTTAGATTAACCCAGTTAATGCTTTAGACAGTTACAATGTAACATTTAGATTAACACAGTTAATGCCTAACTGTACTGTCTATCTGTATGTCATATGTTACGATGAATTGAAAATGGGGGACCCTGATGTAAACAAGACGAAAGTCTTTCTCTGGTCTGCATCCCCT
>NC_140169.1:62836006-62861006 GCF_963971535.1 Notolepis coatsorum
TAGCATGTACATAAAGACCCAGTGCCTCATCCGGAGCTAACAGTGTATTGCACTACCACAGGACCTAGCATGTCCTACCATGCTCTGTAAATAACTTATGTACATATACCGATATGCATGCCCTACTCTGTTTACTTGTTTTATTGCACAATGTCGTTCTATTGACAGGACCTAAATAACTTATGTACATATACCGATATGCATGCCCTACTCTGTTTACTTGTTTTATTGCACAATGTCGTTCTATTGACGGGACCTAAATAACTTATGTACATATACCGATATGCCCTACTCTGTTTACTTGTTTTATTGCACAATGTCGTTCTATTGGATTCTATTATATGTTTATTACTATTGTATTATGCACATCGTTGCATAATCATTGTAAACTTGTATGCAAATAAACAACTTGTGACAAATAAAACTCTTGACTTGACCACCAGCCTCTCTCTCTTAAGGCATTAACTGGGTTAATTAATCTAAATGTTATATTGTAACTGTCTAGTTATTGATTGATTGATTGAAAACTTTATTAACAGATTGCAGAATGGGTACAGAAGTACAGCTCAATACATACAATTGTTAAGGCCAGGGGATGCAGACCAGAGAAAGACTTTCGTCTTGTTTACATCAGGGTCCCCCATTTTCAATTCATCGTAACATATGACATACAGATAGACAGTACAGTTAGGCATTAACTGTGTTAATCTAAATGTTACATTGTAACTCTCTAAAGCATTAACTGGGTTAATCTAAATGTTACATTGTAACTGTCTAAAGCATTAACTGGGTTAATCTAAATGTTACATTGTACAGTAAGTGGGGAGTGTAAACAAGTTGAACGCTGGCTGTGTTGTGAAATGTGCATAACGTTATGAATAAACCGCGAAGTCACGCGAAATAAAGTTATACGCGAAGCTATACAAACCAATTACATAATCCTATCCAACATATGTGTAAAGGCACACACAACATATTCCAGTTAACGGTATATTTTTTTAATGATTCGTTATGGCGTAATCAATACTTCCATGCATATAAATTGCGTTCGAGACCTCCATGTTGTGGGGCTATTCATCAGAAAGCTGGGATCCGGGATTCGGAGAGGGGCCAATCAGAGAGGGGCTTCGCTCAACCAATCAGAGAGGGCTCTGCAGAAATGGCCTCAACCAATCAGAGAGGGGTCTGCAGAAATGTCCTCAACCAATCAGAGAGGGGTCTGCAGAAATGCGGCTATGAATTGTAGAGACGCACACACGAATCCCCGCCGGGGAAAATAGTGGAATATTTGTCTCAAAATTCTGTCCGTAACTTTTAGAATTCCGTACGTAAATATAAACAAATCAAGCGTGTTTTTATGATTTATGAAACACAAATTGAGAGGTGTGTTTGTGTGGATCGTTTTTATGATTGTGGAATCTACTTCTGCGTTTGTTTATTTTTGATGGACCTCTAAGAAGAAGAAGCGTCACACACGAATCCCCACGTGGAAAACAGCGAAATATTTGTCTCAAAATTCCGTACGTAACTCCAAGTTGATCAAGTGTGTCCTTATAATTCCGTACGTAAATCTAAGCAGATCAAGCTGTTTTTAGAATTCCGTACGTAAATATAAACAAATCAAACGTGTTTTGTTTGTGTGGATCGTTTTTATGATTGTGGATTCTGAGGTGTGTGTGTGTGGAAAGTTTTTACGATTGTGGATTCTACTTTACTATTGTTGATTCTACTTTTGCGTTTGTTTATTTTTGATAGAAATCTACCCCCATATTCCTGACACATCTCCATCCAAACTCTTCGAAGAACTCTTTGAAATCTCATCTGATACCACCTAGAGAGCTAGTTTCAGAGTACCAAGTATCTCATCTCATGGCCCACCAAGTATCTCATGATGCAGCAGTTAAGGTGTTGATACCATTCAGCACCACATACAGTATCTGTGTGAAGCTGGCTTTTCATCCATGACAGCTCTGAAAACAAAATATAGGGCCAATTTGAAAGGTCACGATATTGGTGTTATTTCAATACATTTAATCATGGCCCATTTCATGACTATTTTGTTTGGGCGAGGGGGGGGGGGGGGGGGGGGGGGGCCCAAAATATTTTGGTCCGCCAAAGGGGGGCCTGACAGAAAAAGTTTGAGAAGCACTGATCTAGAGCAACTGCTCGAAGTGATGAAGATTTGGTTATAAATATATTGCTCAAAATGCAGTAATTGAAATGTATTCTCTATACCGAATATGGTGTTTTTGAAGAATGGGCGTTCTGTCAAAACCGTTTAAAATGATGGACATTGTGTATATATGGAGACTGTTGTTTATGAGGACAACCAGGGGACCATTGTGATTGCTAGGAACCCAATGTGTCAATATAGATATAAACATGTCATTATAGATAATATCATCTCATCAGGTATGTCATCAGATAAGAAAGAATGGCACAGGTTTACTGTCCAATGGACGACAGAGTAGTAGACACTATGAGGAAACCTGTTTCAAATAGAAAATTGAAGGGATTTGCAAGGGTCATGTTTAATGTGAAGATATTGACTGTCATACCCTGTTGATGTGTTTGGGATTATATTATTTCCTTTGTAAAATGTTTTCCAAGAAGTCAGCCAGTATGCTAATGCAACCTAAGTGGGAGTGTTGAAGTCAGAGGTTCTGTGTTTTGATTGATTGATTGAAAACTTTATTAACAGATTGCAGAATGGGTACAATACAGTACAGCTCAATACACACAATTGTTAAGGGGATGCAGACCAGAGAAAGACTTTCGTCTTGTTTACATCAGGGTCCCCCATTTTCAATTCATCAGGACATATATGACATACATGACATACAGATAGTCAGTACTGCTACATCTATACATTTATGACATACCAGATTTGCAAATACAGTACTGTTTGTGATACAGAAGGAGTCAGGAAAAGGGAGTATATACATTTGACGTAGAAACTGTACATTGGAGGAGGTTGGGTGGGGGGGGTTGGGTACACTGGGATATTGACAACCATACTGGGTAATCTACATTGAAGGTGGTTGGGGGGGGGGGGGGGGCACACTGTATATACAAGCAAAACTGTACATTGAGGGGGGGGGGGGAGACACTGTACAAACAAACAAAATTGTACATTGGACTATTGACAAAACCATACTAGGTAAATTACTGTACATTGGAGGGGGTTGGGTTAGGATATTTACAGGGGCCAGTGTTGAATTGCAGTCTCCCGTAGGTGTCCCTTGAGAGAGGTTTTGAAAGTGGGTAGTGATCCACATTCCTTTACAGCTTTGGGTAGGGCGTTCCACATTGATGTGGCATAATTGCGAAACGTGTTTAGTCCCTTATTTGAGCCGAATCTGGGTTTAACATGATTTGTGGAGCTCCCTCTGGTGTTGTGATCGTGGTATTCACTGACCTTTGGGAAGTATTTTGACATGTACATGGGTACCTTGGTCGTGTAGTGTATCTTGTAGACCAGGCCCATTGCAAGTTGCTGTACTCTGTTGTCTACTCTAAGCCATCCTAGGTTGTCAAAGTGGGCAGGGGTGAGGTGGGTTCTAGGAGTAAGGTCAAGCAGTAGTCTGACCAGTTTGTTTTGAGATGTTTGTAATTTTGTTTTTAGCGCCTTTGAGGTGCTTTGGTACCATGAGGTGCAAGCATAGTCGTAGTACCCCTGAATGAGTGCTCCTGCCAGAGTCTTCAGGGTATTCTTGTTTACCAGAGAGGAGATCCGGTACAAGAATCGAGTTCGTTGGTTGACTTTTTTTATTACATTGGATGCCATTTTGTCACAGGAGAGATTAGCCTCTAGGATGGAACCCAGGTAGGTAATTTCATCTTTCCTTGTGACAATATTGTCACCCACTGTAACTGAGAAGCCGTCGGTCTTGCTGAGTTTGTTATTTGAACCGAAGAGAATGGACTCTGTTTTGCCCATGTGTAATGATAGTTTGTTATCAGCGAGCCATATGCAGATTCTGCCTAGTTCCGAGCTGAGGGTTTTTTCAACCTGTAACTTGTTCTTGTCAGAGACCAGCAGGGCTGAGTCGTCCGCAAACAGGAACAAGTTGCAGTCACAAGCTGACGACATGTCATTTGCGTAAATTAGGAACAGTAGCGGTCCTAGTATGCTTCCTTGTGGAACACCACAGCTCACTATAGGGATAGGGTACCGTTTACCTCCACCATCTGTTCCCTCCCCTCAAGGTAGGATTGCATCCAGCTCACTGATAAACTATCAAAACCAATTGCTTTTAGCTTGTCAATCAGAATGGAGTGATTGACCGTGTCAAAGGCCTTTTGTAGGTCCAGCATGACCATGCCGCAGTATTTGCCTGCGTCCACCTCTTGTTTGATGTGGTCATTCAAATAGAGAAGGCATGTGTCAGTGGAGTGGGACGTTCTGAAGCCAGATTGGAATTCGTAGATTAGATTTTTTTCCGCTAGGTACTTTTCGACCTGTTCGTAGACAATTTTTTCCATGACTTTCGAGATGGAGGTGAGAATAGAAACAGGGCGGTAGTTGCCTGGGTCTAATTTGCTGCCCTTTTTGTGCAGAGGGGTCACCCTCACAATTTTGAAGTCCTTGGGGACGTGTCCCTGTTTTATGGAGAGGTTTATTATGTGTGTGATGATTGGGGTGATGGCGGCTGCTGAGTCTCTGAGGAATTTGGAAGGGATGTTGTCGTGGCCAGTGGCCTTGTTAGGTTGGAGGGCGCTCAGTTTATTGAGTACCTCATCTGTTGTTACCATTTCCAGCTTGAAGTCGTCCTTGCGGACCCCTAGGTTTTTGTAGTAAGCTACTATGTGTTCTACCCCATAAAGCCCTGAGTGGGAGGGTAGTTTGTTTACCAGTGTTGTGGCTATGTTTGTGAAGAAAATGTTTAAGTAATTGGCTACATCCAGCTTGTCTGTGATGAGCGTGTTGTCCGTTTTTATGTTTATGTTTGAGAATCTGGTTTTAAGTTTTTTACTGCATCCTAGTTGATTATTGAGTAATTTCCAAAGTTCACGTGGTTTGTTTTTGTTTTCCTCAGTTTTGTCATTGATGAAATTCTTTTTTGCAGTTTTGATCATGGAGTTTACGTCGTTTCTTAGTCTGTTTCTTTCTAGTTTGAGTTCAGTCACGTGGGCTTGGAGTTCACTGCTCGTGCTTTTAGTAAGCTTTGACTGACTTTTACGAAACTCAGAGCATTTTTTGTCTCTGGTTTTCATAGCGGCCAGTATTTCGGAGTGCATCCACGGCTCAGTGCGATTTTTTACCCTGGTGGTTCTTAGGGGGGCCATGTCGTTTAGTATTGTTGAGAATTTGGTTTTGAAACCAAGCCATGTTTCTTCAACCAGTGTACCATTGAGTTCATCTGACCAGTCCAGACTCTCCAGTTCAAGGTTGAAGGCCTTGCTAGAGTAGGTGTAGGATTCTTAGTATCTGTCTAACTGTATATATGGCTGTTTACACTAGTAACTGTTTACCTGCATATATAACTGTCTCCACCAGTAACTGTCTAGCTGCATATATATCTGTTCCCACTAGAGGGCGCTCTAGGCGGAGCCACCCAGGTACACCACGATGTGGCAAGTATAAAAGTAGATGTCTCCTCCCACTTCTTTCTCTCCCCCATGTCTCTCAGTGAGAGAATACCTGTGTTACTGCTCTTTCCATGTGAATAAAAGAAACCATGCCAGTTCAGGCTCAAGATAGAAACCATGCCTCTTGACCACATTATTGTCACCCTATAGCCGAATTCTGTTAACAGGTACTTTCAAAAGGTTATATATATTACTAGTTACTTGCATTTGAAAGTAATAAGTTGCATTACAATTAGGGATGCTCGATATTGGCTTTTTTACCGATACCGATATACCGATATTGTCCAACTCTTAATTTCCGATACCGATATCAACCGATACCAATATATGCAGGGTTTCCCCCCCCCCAAAAATGGAATAATTTTAGGTAATTAACATTACATATCTCTTGTTGTGGAATTAACACAACATTATGCATACGTTTGACAATAAATAAAATCAGAATGTGTTCTTACTTGCTTGCCTGGGTAAATAAAGTTTATAGAAATGTAAAAAAAAATATATAATATTATTATTTTTTTTTTTTGAAAACCGATACCGATATTTTCCGATATCACATTTTAATGCCGATATCGGCCGATAATATCGGTAGGCCGATAATATCGGACATCCCTAATTACAATATTACTATCTGTGTGGGGTAATGTGTTACGCAGGGGTGTAAAAAGGACCCAGACATTATACTTAAGTGAAAGTATGGGTACTGTCTTTAAATCTGACTCAAGTAAAAGTCAAAGTATCTCGCTAAAAACACACTTGAGTAAAAGTGAAAAAGTCCTACTTTTAAATGTACTTAAGTACTAAAAAGTTAAAGTATTTTTTTTTAAGGGATCGACCAGGGGCCAAGTTTTCATTTTAACTATACATTGCACCAGGGGAGTTAGTTGAAGAGGTGAGCCAATTAGTGAAATCATCAGCTGGTGTTTAGGCAAGGCTGGAATGAAACCAAGCATACACTCTGCCCACAATGGAATGTGTTCTGCGATAGACAATGCTGAAATGAAAGAACAGAGGACACTTTTTTTGCATTACAATTATTTAATGCACTTCTCCATTGAAGGTAAACTAACATGGACGGCATTCACATCACATCATGAATAATATCACAATATTAAAAACAGAATGGTGTATCCTGAATAATATCACAATATTAACCACAGCATACTGGAGTACCCTGAATAATATCACAATATTAAAGACAGAATACTGGAGTACCCTGAATAATATCACAATATTAACCACAGCATAATGCGGATCTGACTATCTATTATTCTGATAGCAGGTGTTTAATCAAAGATCCCCGCTTTCTAGTGTTGCACAAGGACCAATCAGCATGGGTATGGGCATTTACATTTAGATTTGATTGGCTGTTTACCTGTGGTCGCAGGATTAATAACGTTAATGTTAGTTTGGCCAGATAAACAATTAAAATATACTAATTGAAATGGTTGCACCTGTGAGATTTGTACTTTGTACTTTGTAGGTCTGCATTTTAAATGTAAAGAGTAAAAAGTATGTTTTTTTTTCTCTGAAATGTAATGGAGTAAAAGTACAAAGTATACAAACCTAATAATACTTGAGTAAAGTACAAATCCCCCAAAACAGTACTTAAGTATTGTACCAAAGTACAATTACTCAAGTACTTTACACCCCTGGTGTTACGTGACTTTATTACACTACGTTTGCGTTACTTTATAGTTAAATAAACGGAGCGATCCTACGGAGATACATATCTGCTGCAATCTTTGTGTTTGTATAAGCGAATGTTCTTATAAATTAGACTGCATCTCGTGTGTGTGTTAAGATGATTAAGCAGGCTACCTTATAGTATGGCAAGCATCCTAGCTAGCTGGGTACCCAGCTAGCTCATTAGCTAGGTAGCAAATGTGTCAGCTAGTTGGGTACCCAGCTAGCTAGGTAGCATGCATGTCTCAGCTCGTTAACTAGCCAGCTTTGTGCCATAGGCTTTACACGGCATCACAGTGGTTATCACTGCTGCCTCACAGCCAGAAGGTCCTGGTTTCGAACCCAACAGGGGGCCTTTCTGTGTGGAGTGTCTCCCTGTGTTTGCGTGGGTTTCCTCTGGGTACTCTGGTTTCCTCCCACACCATAAAGACATGCGCGGTAGGCAGGGACTACAGATGGAAACTAGCTCATTGGTAATCTGGTACATTTACATTGATGTGGAAACTGAAGATGTTCATTAATGTGCACTGTCCCTGGGTAAAAAATAAATAAACAAACTTAAACTTAAATACTACATTCACAAAATGGTCCTTGTACCCAGCTAGCTCATTTGCAAGGACCATTTTGCGAATTAACTAGCTTGGTACCTAGCTAGCTGACACATTAGCTAGCTGGTTACCCAGCTAGCTCATTCACAATAGTCGTTGTGAACATCAACAAAGCCCCCCCTCCTCCCACCGCAGGACCGGACACAGATGAACAAAACTACTTCCAGCCTGACGACATCAATCAGATAATCAACACAAATGGACTTCATATATTTCACCTAAATACAAACAGCCTGAGACATAATCTGGCTGAAATCAGACAATTATTTATTAACCCTTTTCCCGCCAATAACGTCGTACGACGGGTTTCAAGTTCATGTGAATTCTCCCAATAACAGCGTACGACGTGATTCTGATCAATATTTCATATTTTCGCCATGGTATTCATATGAAATGTAATTGAGTAAAAGTACAAGTATACAAACCTATTGAATCCCTTATTCAATAACAATGCACTCCTGATTGGAAAACGACCTATAAGATTCCCTAGATGGGAAAAGCAGGGCATACACACATTAGGAGATGTTTTCAACAAACAGGGTTTCTGTAGTTATGAGGAAATACAAAAAAAAATGTATCTCACCGGTTCTACATATTATTTCTACGCACAGTTATTGTTATGTTTGAAGGCTCACAGTGTTCCATTAAGGATACCAATTGAACACCACAGATACCACAAATTCTTCTATGAAAGAGAGACATCGAGAGGTTTTGTATCAGATTTTTATCATCAATTACTAACGTCCTCGTATGAAATCCTCCACCTAGAATCAGTCTGGAGGAGGGATATACCAGACCTGGAGATAGATTTTGATTGGCAAGAAGCCTGGGCAAATGTCCGACTTGCATCAAGGAACCCGGACCATCAACAAATCAATCTTAACTATATTCATAGGACATACTTGACCCCTATAAGACTGAACAGAATGGGTCTTAAACAAGACTCCAAATGCTCCTTATGTACAAATGGGGACAATGGGACATTTATGCACATGTACTGGGACTGCCCACCAGTTAATATATTCTGGAAAGAAGTGACCCAGCAATTATCAAATCTCTTAACTCTGAATATACCTGTACACCCCTCTGTATTACTGCTGAATGATGTTTTTGAGTGTGCAGTCCCTATACAGCTAAAGAGATTGGTTTTATCTGGTATCACAGTGGCTAAAAAGCTGATAGCATCACAATGGTTTCAACCGGAAAAAATGTGCCGGAAGGTCTGGATTCTTACATATCTCGATGTGATTTATCTAGAAATATCTACAGCAAGAATTGTGGGTCTCAATGAATCCAAAATGACAATGTGGTTAGAAGTGGTGGAGAGAATAAAAGCTAGCATATAATGGTAATGCCTGGTTAGAAGCGAATGATAATGGATGGATTATCCAATGGGGGGTCCGGGGGGGGGTAGCGAGCAGGAGCATATGTATGTAGGGTATTAGATAGCAGGTGTTAGGTGTATATCTTGTATAAGACATTTATCTAAATGGTCATTTCATTGGATGTGCACTGTTAATTAATGCTTGTATATCTAATTTTATGTTGTCATGTTTGTTTATGTGTTTGTTTAAAAAATTATAAAAAAAATAAATACAAAAAGTATACAAACCTAATAACAGAGTAAAGTACAAATCCCCAAAAACAGTACTTAAGTATTGTAACAAAGTACAATTACTCAAGTACTTTACACCCCTGTCTACAAGTACCAACTACTAGACCAGACCTGGGCAATACACGGCCCGCGGGCGTCCGTGTCTGGCACGCGGTCAATCAGAACGGCGTACCAAACTTCTTTGAGCAGGAGCACGCCGCAATTCCGCACTCCGGAATGTGTTCCACTCGACACCTGGCTACTTTGCATAACAAGCGTTGGAGCCTCGGAGGGGTGTGGTCTGCGTGTGTGAGCGCCTGTCAGCTCAGTGTGTGTCTCTCTCTACAATACTTAGCTTTGAACAGACAACACAGCATTAGCGTTGGCAGCAGCTAGCATTCATATTGGAGAATTCTGTGTTCACGGTGAAGAGGACAGATATTAGGCCATTATTATTATTATTATTATTATTATTATTATTATTATTATTATTATTATTATTATTATTATTATTATTATTATTATTATTATTATTATTATTATTATTATCATTATTATTATTATTATTATTATTATTATTATTATTATTATTATTATTATTATTATTATTATTATTATTATTATTATTATTATTATTATTATTATTATTATTATTATTATTATTATTATTATTATTATTATTATTATTATTATTATTATTATTATTATTATTATTATTATTATTATTATTATTATTATTATTTTGTCTTGATCTCAGACTGAGCCGGCGAGCGAGAGTGAATCCAATGATGACTTTGCCTAGCTAACTCGCACAGTCCGCTTCCATTTATTGTGCTAAGCATAGGCTAATAATAATAACTGGACTTTGGAGAAGTCAGCCAGATAGCTTTCTACAGAACGAGTCAAAGAATGAATCATGCTAGAAATAAATAATGCCTACATGCTGGCTGTGTGTCTCTGTGCATTCAGTAGAAAGCTATCTGGTTGCACGTTATTAGCCTAGCTAACCGGCACTATCCGCTTCCATTCATTGTGCTAAGCTAGGCTAACGTGCAGCCAAGCTAGGCTAACGTGATACAGCCCAAGACATCACAACTACTGTATTGCTTTTTGTATAAAGTTGATCAATTGCATGTCTTTTAACATACTGCAAAACATCTCTTCAGTGTTTGTGAAGATTAACAAGTTGAAAATAAAAATGGAACACTGATGTAATGATTGTTTTAGTTTTTACTGTTTATTACTTCTATATGTCTATGTGTATTCTTCTGATTACCAGTAGCAGCTAATCAAAATATATAATCTACTATTTTTTTTACAATGGGAGATAATGAATATTGAGCAGAATTAAGTTCACGTTATCATTGGTTCGGCCCACCAACACAGTTCAGGTTTCTTATGTGGCCCCTTGTAAATATTAATTGCCCACCCCTGTACTAGAATCTACCATTAACACCGAGTACCTCCTGAGGATCTAACCACAGACTGTAAAAATAACGCTAGCGTAATAATCTATGCAGATGGGTAAATAGAATACAAGTACTTTATTAATCACGAGGGAAATTCAGCACACAGGTCGCTCACAATAAACATCTAGGTAGTCAAAAATTGAAAATAAGAATACACAATCAAAGATATATTCTAAAATATGTATACATTTCTAAAATAATGCAAGTGTGCAATACATTCTAAACATGCAGATGCGAGCTAGTCAACAGGCTAACGCTAACAACGTTCAACGTTAGGGCACGACTCCCGCTCCAGAAGTAACTGTACGCCCGTTCGACCTGCAGTGTGACTTCCCCCGCAATTATTATATTACATTATATTATACTATATAACATTACATTACATACATCATACATATTATTTATATTATTAAAATGGGGGCTAAATATATTATACTTTATTATTATATTACATTATATTATAATATATAACATTGCATTACATTATATTACATCAACATATTATTTATATTATTCAAATGGGAGCTAAATATATTATACTTTATTATTACATTACATTATATTATAATATATAACATTACATTACATTATATTACATCAACATATTATTTATGTTATTCAAATAGGAGCTAAATATATTATACTTTATTATTACATTATATTATAATATATAATATTACATTACATTATATTACATCAACATATTATTTATATTATTCAAATGGGAGCTAAATATATTATACTTTATTATTACATTATATTATAATATATAATATTCAAGTTCAAGTTCAAGTTTCTTTATTAGTTGTCATACAGAAGTACAGAATACTTTAATACAAAATGCTTCTTTCTGTTACGCTCCAGAGACTGTGCTAGACAAAAATAGATAAGTATAAAATTTAATTAAATAAAATAACAATTACATTACATTATATTATATCTTACATAATTATTTATATTATTCAAATGACCCTCAAACATGTTCCGTTGTGATGTCACAGTATGATGTCACAGTATGATGTCACAGTATGATATCACAATATGATGTCATAATAGAACATTCTAGAACATTTGTGTATACAGTATATTCAACAATTAGAAGAAGAAGAAGAAGAAGGTGAAGAAGAAGAAGAAGAAGAAGAAGAAGAAGAAGAAGAAGAAGAAGAAGAAGAAGAAGAAGAAGAAGAAGAAGAAGAAGAAGAAGAAGAAGAAGAAGAAGAAGAAGAAGAAGAAGAAGAAGAAGAAGAAGAAGAAGAAGAAGAAGAGCCCATAAAAATTATTGCGGAGGGCAGTAATACGCCACGATGCGTCTACACTGCCGGAAATTCAAATAAGAAGAAGAAGAAGAAGAAGATCTCAGATCTCAGAAGACCTAACTTGTTGTTTCCGGCTACTTGTCTGTAAGCTTGAATATATACTGTAGATACCATTTAAAAATCACCACATGGAAAAGGAAACAATGTCCTGTACAATCCTTAATGAGCTGCGTCTGGAGGGAAGGTTCTGTGATGTGGTTATTAAAGTCAACAGCACTGAGTTTAACGCCCACAAGGCCATCCTGTGTTGCTGCAGCACCTATTTCAGGTAAGTTTAGCTTGGTTCAGGTTAGCTTGGTTAGTAAACAGATACCATACTGTACTTATACTGTAAACAGATATTATACTGTACTTCTACTGTAAAAATATACTATACTGTACTTTTACTGTAAACAGATAATATAATGTACTTCTACTATAAACGGATACTATACTGTACCTCTACTAACACAAGAGTGAACAAAAAACGCTCATGGACCCGCGATCTGTCGTCGACTGCTCGCTTGTGTTGTTTGTTGGATTCGTTTTGGATTTTTTTGGGCTTGCCAAACAAACTATAAAAACGTACACGGAACCACGGTCTGGCGTTGACTTAAGGCATCTGCATGCTACAGAAACTGCAAAGCAACTGCAACACAACATCGACAAAGCAACGGTGTTGCAGACACTCTGCCTTTATGCTTCTGCAACATCGATGTGCAGCCTATGCAACATTGTACCCCGGATGTAGCTAGGTCCCTAGATATCTAAAGTTAGTTTAGGTTCGTGTTAACGTTAGATAATGTACAAAATAAACGTATTTCCGGTGCTTTTAGATGTTGCTCTTTTATTTTGAAATCCCCCGACCGGAAGTATTATAGTGTCTGTTGCTAGCAGCTTAACTTTTGTCAGCTGGTTCTGTGCTTTTTCGAGCTAACGTAACGTCATTAGTTTCCAATGGAGAGGAGAGAAAGACCTCGGCTCACATGCAGCTCAAACTACCGGTTGGAATAAATTAATTGATTGATGTTTAACTTGTCCCTGTGTGTGTCCAGTCATTTCGACTAGCAAACGTTGTATTTAACCTCAGGATACATAACCTCAGGATACCATTGTATTTAGTTGGTTAGCTATGTAGCTAATGTGGATAGCATTTTGAATAGCACCAATGCTAGCTGGCTGGCTACAGCTTTATTTACTAAATTATGGAGGCTTTTTAATCGTCAAGGTAAGAGAGGATTTGTCATGATCAACTGAAGGCATATGCTATGGAACAATATGTGCTTGGGTTTTCAGAAAAAGGCCAGCTATGTGACGCTAATTATTTAGCATCAACGCTGGCTGGCAACAACAATGGAGGATGGTATTCCTCGCTGCGGGACCAATATTATTCTATGACAGCTCCGCCCCCATTCACTACCAACCAATCACTGCTACGCAATATCAACGCAACGGTTGTTTAGATTAGATTTTGGGGAGATGTACACAACATCCTCGCAACACAGTCTACAAGACCCTCTGCAACAACCGCGTTGAAATCACGCTGATGTTGTGTTGAAGTTGCTTTGAAGTTGCTGTAGCATGTAGAGGCCTTGAGTTGCTTGTGTTGTCGCTGTGTGTCAGACTCTGGATTCTTTCGAACACCCGCCCACCTCTACCTCTGATTGGCTTACCATGACATTTTACTCAACAGCTTCAATCATAGTAACGTGCCGCATTTTTTGGCAGTAACGGTAACAGCGTTATTAAGATTGGAAGAGTAATCCGCTAGATTACTCGTTACTGAAAAAACTAACGCTGGTAGTAACGCCGTTATTTATAACGCTGTTATTCCCATCACTGAATGTCACAGTATGATGTCATAATCAAACATTCTACAACATTTGTGATGTCACAGTATGATGTCATTATATAACATTCTAGAACATTTGTGATGTCATAATAGTACATTCTAGAACATTTGTGATGTCACAGTATATTCAACAATTCTCTCAGAATATGAGAATTGTGGGTGGCGATGAGATGGAGGGTTCCCCCTCTTGGGGGGGCCCTCCAAGAGAGGAGATGATGTTTGTATTGTGATTGTATGACAAGAGGAGCAGAGAAGAAGGAGACAGAGACGATAGAAATGTGTTTTGAAGATGAGAAGAAGAAGAAGAGGAGTGTAAACTTTCTCAAGTGTGGGCGAAGCAAGAATTGTGGAGGGCAGTAATACGCCACGATGCGTCTACACTAGGGATGTCCCGATCACCTTTTTTTGCTCCCGATCCGATCCCGATCATGTGATTTTGAGTATCTACCGATCCCGATCATTCCCGATCCGATCAATAAAAAAAAAAATTTTTTTTTTTTTTTTTTTTTTTTTTTTTTTATCTTAATTTCTCACATTACATTCACCCTGAATGTTGACGTTATCCAGGTGAAAAGTTAACTTCATTCAAGCGAGGCATTTGCATTTGCAATCCTTGACATAAATCATTTGATGTATAATTAAATCAAAGGAAATGCGTTTGGGTCTGAGTGTGGCTGGTCTGCCGTTCTACAGCTGGATACTATTAGTTTGTTTTGGCAAAATTCTTCTGCTCTGTGACTGTGAGTCTGTGACAATAAATAAATGAATGGTGATATGCAATTTAAAACCAAAACTAAGGCCTCAGTATGAGTTTACCTACCTCCCAGCACAATGTGCTCCAGCCTGTTGCTTCATGAGATGGCAATAACATACATAGAGCAATGGCGCCATCGTCTGTAAAAACCAGGTGACTGCACGTCTGCTAAAGAAAATGCATTCAATGTTTTTGTTATTTTTTTATTTAACAGTATCCAACAGGATTCACTTATTGCAGCACAAACAAAATAAATATAAAGCGTATAGTTATATATCAGTGGTGCACCACAAAATAAAATAACCATGTAAAACAAATAGTGCAGAATTAAGAATAGTGCAGCAATAACAAATGTACTGGTCTGGTAGTGCAAGTAACAGAGGTAGCTTGACTTTACATTCAGTCATACTCAATGACTCATAAATAATAAAATAAAATATAAAAATTGTCTTAGTGCAGAATAATTCTAGTCTAGACTATGAACTAGTCTAGTTTTAAAATTAAATTAACAGCAGCAGCTCAATGAAACGTGACAAACAACATGTATATATTCAAATATAAATTGTAAACAATGTGATATAAAATTGCAACACACTTTTAAATTAACCCTTGAAATTTGAATGTACTCTAGACTATGACCTAGTCTAGTTTAAGCAGCAGCTCAATGCAATGTGAAAAACAACGTATTTCACAATTCAAATATAAAATGTAAACATGAGATTTTTTTTAAGGGAAGCCTAACCCCTTGAAATTTGAATGTACTCTAGACTATGACCTAGTCTAGTTTAAGCAGCAGCTCAATGCAATGTGAAAAACAACATGTATATATTCAAATATAAATTGTAAACAATGGGATATAAAATTGCAACACACTTTTAAAATTTTTTAAGGGAAGCCTAACCCCTTGAAATGTGAATGTACTCTAGACTATGACCTAGTCTAGTTTAAGCAGCAGCTCAATGCAATGTGAAAAACAACGTATTTCACAATTCAAATATAAAATGTAAACATGAGATTTTTTTTAAGGGAAGCCTAACCCCTTGAAATTTGAATGTACTCTAGACTATGACCTAGTCTAGTTTAAGCAGCAGCTCAATGCAATGTGAAAAACAACATGTATATATTCAAATATAAATTGTAAACAATGGGATATAAAATTGCAACACACTTTTAAATTTTTTTAAGGGAAGCCTAACCCCTTGAAATGTGAATGTACTCTAGACTATGACCTAGTCTAGTTTAAGCAGCAGCTCAATGCAATGTGAAAAACTACGTATTTCACAATTCAAATATAAAATGTAAACATGGGATATAAAATATTAATTTAAACATGGGATATAAAATTGCAACCAACACGCTTTTTTTTTCTTTTTTTCTGCACTCTATTCTTACTCACTGTCTGGCATCACAATTAAGTGGAGATTTTTTTTTAAGAAAACCAGCATCTCTACCCTCTCAGCTGAGAGCCGATTCCTTTTCTCATCCAGGACGTTGGACACTGCACTAAAGAGTCTCTCACTGTCCACAGAGGTGCAGGGGGCACCGAGAAACTTGGTTGCAACAGCAGCCAGTGAGGGGAAACGTGAGACATTAGCTTTCCAGTAGTGCAGAGGATTGCTTTTCCTAGGGTGGGTTTGCTCTGAGAGATAGGTCTGTACCTGGACTTCAGCTGATGTACTGCTCACAGACCGGGCCTCGAGCGGATTCTCTCCCAAAATCTCATCCATGACCCTGCCCAGGCAGCTGCTTGTGCTTGCTTCTTCTTCTAGACGTGGTGTCTTGCTTCTAGGCTCTGCGCTGGCGTCTGCGGCCTCTGGCTCTCTGGCAGCCCTCTCGTCCTCCATCTTCACCACCTCCTGGATGAGCTTCTCCTTGGCAAGCCTCAGGTTGTCTGACTTTGTGAAGAATCTGAAAGTAGATAAATGTATCAATTACCCACAAGTTCACAACTAAGTCAGTCAAACATATGGCAAGACAACACACAGCATTTTATTTAGATAAGATTATTTAGCATTAATTTTTTTTTTAGATTATTCTTGCCTGTCTTTGTATCTTGGATCCAATATAGTGGCGATGGTGTATAGTGGCTCCACCTCTATCTCAGCAAAGCGGGTCTCCACTGCAGCTAGGAGCGTGCTCTTCATGGTTTTGACCCCCTGGTCAGTGGTCATCTCTCGAGAGAGTACACGTCTGAGGGCTGTTTGGATGAATGAAATGGATGAATGGTTTATTATTTAGAATATAAAATACATTTATTTTATAGTAAAATTAAATTATTAAAATATAGCAAATTATTAATTAATTTAATTATATAATAATAACCTGTTATTGCAGGGATTACATCAGCTGCAGATGCAGTGGGGTTGCTCACATCCCTTGTGAGTTCCTCAAATGGAACCAACACCTCAGCTGTCTTCTCCATCAGGGTCCACTGGCTGGCTGTCAGGGTGGTTGGGAGGGTGTAGTCGGCTGCATACACACAGAGAGCCCGCTTCTGCTCCAAGATGCTCTGCAACATGTAGAGGCTGCTGTTCCACCTCACAGCAACGTCCTGCTGTAGACGCTTGATGTCCATATTCAGGTCGTTCTGGATATCTTCCAGACGCGAATAGGCCAACGGCGAATGTTTGAAATGGCCAATGATTTTCCTTGCGGTGGCCAGTGTGTCTGTGACGCTGCGCTGAGACAGTAGACCCTCATGCACGGCAAGTTGGAGCGTGTGCGCGAGACAGCCCACACTCGTTACTTCCATGTCATCCATGGCCTTCTTCATGTTTCGCGCGTTGTCCCGCAAAATAACATGGACCCGTGACTTCTCAATTCCCCAACTGTTAAGCATGCCCAGGAGCGCCTCTCTAACACGATCTGCCGTGTGAGATCCTCGGAAGTTCTGCGTATGCAATGTAGCATGATGCAACTCAAACTCGGAGTCAATCCACTGAACGGTGAAACTAATGAGTGACATTGGACTCACTGAAGAACTCCATATGTCTGTGGTAAATGATAAAGCAGGCACACCTCTTAACATGGCTTGCAGGTGGTCACGGAGCTTGGTGTGAAGCGCAGGCAGAGCTTTGTCTGTGAAGTAGTGCCGAGAAGGCAGCTGATAACGTGGCTCCAAGTGCTCTATGAGACGGCGAAACCCCACGTTCTCCATCACAGATAACGGCTGGTCATCCAACGCGATGAATTCAGCTATCTTGGCTGTTATTTTCTTCGCCCTGTCACCCTGCTCTGGCAGTTTATCTTTCCGTTTAAAAGTCTCTGAAAGTGTCGGTTGTACAACGTGTCGGAGTGTAGTTGCAGCGATGTACTCGCCATGTTGTTGTTTGTGGCTTTTTTTCAGGTGACGAATTAGATTCGTGGTGTTGAACGCGGCTCTGTTTTTTCCTCCACGCGGAATCTCCTCCTTGCAAACATTGCAAGTTGCAAATGGATTGGCTTGACTTTGTACTTTAAAGTGCTTCCAAACCTCTGACATTTTTCTACTCCGTGGATAACGTGTTTCGGGAGCGACGTGTTGTTGTTGTGAGCGTGTAGGTATCTTGAGGGATTCGGCATACGTCACTCTTGCAACGGTGTAAATTAAAGGGAAGGTGTTTGTTGTGGACATTTCTTCTGCTGTGTGTGACAATAAATAAATGAATGATGATATATTATGTAATTTAAAACCTAAACTAAGGCCTCAGTATGAGTTTAAGACGTGAACATGGTCATGTTTGTTGAATAATAATAATAAAAAAAAAAAAAAATTATAATACCCCCTTTTTTTTTGACGGCCGATTTTTTTTATTTTTCCCCTCCGATCCCCGATCCAATGAAAACCACGTGATCGGCGCCGATTCCGATCACGTGATCGGATCGGGACATCCCTAGTCTACACTGCCGGAAATTCAAATAAGAAGAAGAAGAAGAAGAAGAAGAAGAAGAAGAAGAAGAAGAAGAAGAAGAAGATCTCATATCTCAGAAGACAAGTGAAGATATCACTTGTTGTTTCTGGCTACTTGTCTGTAAGCTTGAATATATACTGTAGATACCATTTAAAAATCAC
This sequence comes from Notolepis coatsorum, assembly GCF_963971535.1. Lineage (NCBI taxonomy): Eukaryota > Metazoa > Chordata > Actinopteri > Aulopiformes > Paralepididae > Notolepis > Notolepis coatsorum. Next base: position 62,854,908 of record NC_140169.1, read on the forward strand.
CACATGGAAAAGGAAACAATGTCCTGTACAATCCTTAATGAGCTGCGTCTGGAGGGAAGGTTCTGTGATGTGGTTATTAAAGTCCACAGCACTGAGTTTAACGCCCACAAGGCCATCCTGTGTTGCTGCAGCATCTATTTCAGGTATGTTTAGCTTGGTTCATGTTAACTTGGTTAGTAAAAGGATACTATACTGTACTTCTACTGTAAAAATATACTGTAAACAGATACTATATTGCACTTCTACTGTAAACATATACTATACTGTACTTCTACTCTAAACAGATACTATAATTTTACTATAAACATATACTATACTGTACTTCTACTGTAAACGGATAATATACTGTACTTCTACTGTAAACCGATACTATACTTCTACTGTAAACAGATAATATACTGTACTTCTACTGTAAACTATCCGACTATCCGACTATCGCATATGGTGTATCAGGCTTTCTGTAGTCAACATGTGTCAACAAATGTACAGTACATGTCTGTTTGAATTTATGTTGTGCCGTTGTTACTGTAAAAATGTAATGATTGTGATATGATGTTGTTAATGAGACGATGAGCTGTATGTGTGTGTCACTGGAATTTCCCCAAGGGGATCAATAAAGGAATATATTATCTTATCTTAAACAGATACTATACTGTACTTCTACTGTAAACATATAATATACTGTACTTATACTGTACTTATACTGTAAACATATACTATACTGTATGTCTACTGTAAATATAGATAATATACTGTACTTCTACTGTAAACAGATACTATACTGTACATATACTGTAAACAGATACTATACTGTACATATACTGTAAACATATATAACATACTGTACTTCTACTGTAAACAGATAATATACTGTACTTCTACTGTAAACAGATACTATACTTCTACTGTAAACATATACTAGACTGTAGTTCTACTGTAAACAGATAATATACTGTACGTATACTGTAAACAGATCATAATGTACTTCTACTGTAAACAGATCATATATGTCTACTATAAACAGATACTATACTGCAGGGCTATTCAACTGGCGGCCTGCGGGCCAGATCCGGCCCGCGCGATGATTCTGACCGGCCCGCCAAAGATTACATGACCATTTTTTTTTTTTTTTTTTTTTTTTTTTTTTTTTTTTTACTTTTTTTTTTTCATGTCAACGTTAACACGCACAATTGAGCCAAAAGTCACTCAATTAATGACAGATTTCATTGATAAATTGAGGGAAAACTTTGCAAGTCGGATGAATTTGACATGTCCAGAGAATTGATGCATTTTGTGAGCAACCCATTTGCCAATGTAGCTGCTATTTCCACAAAAGGACAAGAGTTCCTTGCATCACTTCACATTGATGAAGGTCTCCTGCAACTTGAAATAATTGACATGCAAGCATCATCTGCTCTGAAGCAGGCACTTGAGAATGAATCCACCACAACATTTTGGATAAAGTGTATTCATGTCAAGACATTCCCCAAAATAAAAACGCTGGCAATATCTGTGCTAACAATGTTTGGCTCAACATACACCTTCGAATCCAGTTTCTCTCACATGAATGCCATTAAAACAAGCAACCATGCCTCCTTGACAAATGAGCATTTGCATCACTGTTTGCGGGTAGCCCTCACTTCCTATGAACCCTCTTTCTCTGCCATTGCCCAGTCAAAGAAGTGCAATCGCTCTCATTAGATGTGTGTATGTAGGCTAGGCCTGTCTGCCCCCCACCCCCCTGATGTTTGAGAGTTAAGAGTCGACAATAAGTGCTATAAGATGCTGTGATTTGCTGTTGTTGCACAGACATGAAGCATTTTTTCATAAGCTCAGCTGCACTATAAATGTGTTTTTTTGTTCAAGTGTTGATGTTAGAATGTTCAGATAGACATCATGCGCTTGTTTGTTTTTTATTTTATTTTTATATTGAAATGTTGAAGAGGAGATGTTGCAGTTGTTGCACAGTCATAAATTAACCACTTTTTGCAGGAGATGTTGCAGATGTGGCACATAAATGAAGCACTTTTTTTGAAAAGTATACTACTTTTGCAATGTAGTTAAATAAAAGTTGTGAAAATGTGGTTGCGTGGTGTGTCAAGTGTACATATATTCATAGCATGGGGAGGCGCCGTGGCAGTCCGGCCCCTGGCCCCTTGGGTTTCTGACAATGTGGCCCCCTGAACAATTTAGTTGAATAGCCCTGCTATACTGTACTTATACTGTAAATATATACTATAATTCTACTGTAAACATATCTTATACCTCTACTATAAACAGATACTATCCTATACCTCTACTATAAACAGATACTATACTGTACTTCTACTGTAAACATATACTATACTTCTACTGTAAACATATACTACACTGTACTTCTACTGTAAACAGATACTATACTTCTACTGTAAAAATAGAATACACTGTACTTTTACTGTAAACAGATAATACACTGTACGTCTACTGTAAACAGATACTATAATTCTACTGTAAACATATAATATACTGTACGTCTACTGTTACCAGATAATATACTGTACTTATACTGTTAACATATACTATATTATACTTCTACCGTACACAGATATTATAATTCTACTGTAAACATATAATATACTGTACTTCTACTGTAAACAGAGATAATATACTGTACTTCTACTGTAAACAAATAATATACTTATACTGTAAACAGATAGTATACTGTACTTCTACTGTACACATATATACTATACTGTACTTTCACTGTAAACAGATAATATACTTCTACTGTAAACATATACTATACTGTACTTCTACTGTACACATAACGTGAATAAGTACAGTATATGTTTACAGTAGAACTGCAGTATATTATATGTTTACAGTATAAGTATAGTATCTGTTTACAGTAGAAGTACAGTATATTATCTGTTTACAGTATAATTACAGTATATGTTTACAGTATAACTACAATATAGTATATGTTTACAGTATAAATATAGTATATGTTTACAGTATAAGTACAGTATATTATCTATATTTACAGTAGAATTACATTATATTATACTGTACTTCTACTGTAAACAGATACTATACTTCTACTGTAAACATATACTATACTGTAGTACAGTATATTATATTATACTGCACTTCTACTGTAAACAGATACTATACTGTACTTCTACTGTAAAAATATACTATAATGTACTTCTATTGTAAACAGATACTATGATGTACTTCTATTGTAAACATATACTATACTTCTACTGTAAAAATATACTATACTGCACTTCTACTGTAAACAGATACTATACTGTACTTATACTGTAAATATATACTATACTTCTACTGTAAACAGATACTATACTTCTACTGTAAAAAGATAATCTACTGTACTTCTACTGTAAACAGATACTATATGTCTACTGTAAACAGATACTATACTGTATGTCTACTGTAAACGGATAATATACTTCTACTGTTCTAAGACCCTATACTTCTACAGTGAAAATATATTAGTACACAGGACAGAATGTTGCTTACTGTTTACTCATCAGATATCTCTATACTCTGCGTCCCACAGAGCCCTCTTCACTCGCTGGAGCGACTCAGAGAAACCAGTCTACAGTATCCCTGGGGTGTCCCCGGGTATGATGCAGCTCATCATAGAGTACTCCTACACACGCTTTGTGCTGGTGACAGCAGAGAACGTGGAAGAGCTTATGGTGGCTGCAGACCAGCTTCTTGTCACTGGCATAGTACGAGCGTGCTCTGACTTCCAAGAGGGCCAGCTGTCTCTGGCAAACTGTGTCGGCATCTGGAGGTTTGCGGACATCTACTGCTGCCCTGACCTGAAGCGCAAGGCCCATCTCTTCATCATGTGCCACTTTGAGGAGATGCTGCACTTCTCAGAGGAGTTTGTGGAGCTGTCCCCGCAGCAACTGGTGGACATCATCGAGAGGGATGACCTGAACGTGAAGAACGAGGAGACGGTGTTCGAGGACGTCCTCCGTTGGATTGACCACTCCCATAAGGAGCGTAAAACACACATCCATTTGCTGCTGCCCAAGGTAACTAATTGTATCACAGTATATCTGTATGTCATGTGTGTCATAAATGTCTTGATAAATTGAAAATGGGGGACCCTGATGTAAACAAGACGGAAGTCTTTCTCTGGTCTGCATCCCCTTAACAATTGTGTGTATTGACCCGTACTGTATTGTACCCATTCTGCAATCTGTTAATACAGTTTTCAATCAATCAATCAATCAATCAATCAATCAATCAATCAATCAATCAATCAATCAATCAATCAATCAATCAATCAATCCAGTGGTTCTCAAACATTTAGGTCCAAACTGTTCCCTAGCAACAGAATTCCAGTGAAACCGTCTACAACCACTGTCTAAGTTGTACCCGCTGTCTGCTTGTCTCTTCCCAGGTTCGCATGGGCTTGATGAGGCCTGACTACTTCAGGAGCAACGTCCAGAACAACCCTGTGGTGAGGGACAGCCAGGACTGCAGGCCCGTCATCCTCAGCGTCCTGAACCTCCCTGGCTCCGACAGGCTCCCAAACCCCCTGACCTGCCCACGCCTGCCCCAGGAGGTCCTATTGGCCATCGGAGGCTGGAGTCACGGCAGCGGGACCAATGACATGGAGGCTTACGATATCCGAGCCGGTCGATGGATGGATGTGAGTGTTGAGGCGGAGAGTCCCCGGGCCTACCACGGCACCGCTTATCTCGACGGTCTGGTCTACTGTGTCGGCGGCTGGGGCCGCAGAGAGCCTCTCAGCAGTGTGTGCAGGTTCAACCCCGTCACTCGCACCTGGCTGCAGGCGGCTCCCATGTACTCACGCCGCTGTCACGTCAGCGTGGTGGTGTTGGACGGCTGTATCTACGCCATGGGAGGGCACGACAACGTGGTACTGAACACCGCCGAGTGCTACGAGCCTGAAACCAACCAGTGGACAGTGATCTCACCCATGCTGGAGCGCAGGAGCGCCGCAGGGGCAGCAGCCCTCCAGGGCAAGGTGGGTGGAACTGAGGGACACAGGGTGGGTGGAACTGAGGAACACAGGGTGGGTGGAACTGAGGGACACAGGGTGGGTGTAACTGAGGAACACAGGGTGGGTGGAACTGAGGAACACAGGGTGGAACTGAGGAACACAGGGTGGGTGGAACTGAGGGACACAGGGTGGGTGGAACTGAGGGACACAGGGTGGGTGGAACTGAGGAACACAAGGTGGGTGGAACTGAGGAACACAGGGTGGGTGGAACTGAGGAACACAGGGTGGGTGGAACTGAGGAACACAGGGTGGGTGGAACTGAGGAACACAGGGTGGAACTGAGGAACACAGGGTGGAACTGAGGAACACAGGGTGGGTGGAACTGAGGGACACAGGGTGGAACTGAGGAACACAGGGTGGAACTGAGGAACACAGGGTGGAACTGAGGAACACAAGGTGTAACTGAGGAACACAGGGTGGAACTGAGGAACACAGGGTGGAACTGAGGGACACAGGGTGGAACTGAGGAACACAGGGTGGGTGGAACTGAGGGACACAGGGTGGAACTGAGGAACACAGGGTGGGTGGAACTGAGGAACACAGGGTGGGTGGAACTGAGGAACACAGGGTGGGTGGAACTGAGGAACACAGGGTGGGTGGAACTGAGGAACACAGGGTGGTAGATGAACACAAGGACCGGTAGATCAGAAATCATAAATGTCTTTATTGCCAAGTAAGCTTGCACATACAAAAAATGTGTCTGGGTCTGGGTCCTTTGGTGCATCAACATTAACAGACAATTAAAGTAGAATGAAATAAAATGGAATATATAAACTAAATTAGAATATTCTTTCTTATTACAGGTTTACATCTCCGGTGGCTTCAACGGGGCGGAGTGTCTGCTCACAGCTGAGTGCTACAGCCCAGACACCGACCAGTGGACTCTGATCGCCCCCATGAGCAGCAGGCATAGCGGAGTGGGAGTCGCTGCGTACGGAGGACACGTCTATGCGGTAGGTGCACACGGAGACAAATGCTTTATACTAGATGTATCATTTGACTTGCAATGCTGCTGTGATGCCCTCATTTCCCTAAGTGGATTAATACAGTGT